>NC_056734.1:537212462-537359962 GCF_019279795.1 Protopterus annectens
AATGAGATAAGGTGCAGTAGTTCCTGAAATCCCTATTATATCCGTTTGGAATAGCAAGAAATGGATACGACTCTAACTTAAACATGAGTGCAAAGACAAAATGAAATCAAGACACTCATCAGTGATATCATGTTTCATAAAACACTAAAAAATGAATAAAACATACAAACTATGCCCCTAGAAAAACTAAGCGGCAAACACTAAATTCCCAGCATACATCCGTTTACATAATTTAGCGTACTCTGATGCTGCCCAACCATGAGCTATTGTATATTACCTTGCTGAAACAGGACCTTGGTAAAGAATGTTTTGATGCCATAAACATATAACTATGTGACCAAATGCCCACTCATCACAGAGGAAAACAAGCTTTTGGCCATGTGATGCTTCTCACTCCACATAGGTTTTCAAGCAAGCAACAGCACAAATTCTTATTATAACACTGCATCCGTAGATTGACATTTGATAGGATTATTTTGATTTCAAATGTCCCCTACTTTTTTCCCACAAGTGACAAATTGCAAGGGTATGGTAAGGAACTGTTCCTGATATGTTGAGATCCTTTTGATCACCCAGTAGCTCTATTCTCCTCAGACCCACCACACAGTGAGGCAAACCTGAGATCTACCCCTTCACCACTACATCCCTGTTCTTCCTTATGAAAATTACCTTCTTTACCTTTATTAGCTTAGCACATCTTGAGACTGAGAAATAGATGAATAAAGGGCCAATGCCAGCTGGTGAAGCGATTCAATCAGCATACTGCAAGGGAGTGTGCCTTAACTTTACGGTGACATACCTGCTCAGTTCCCCATTCAACTTTTCCACTTCTATGATGACTGCCACCCTATCAATGATCACTGGTTGCCACTATGAATTGTGATGAACAAAATCTTTCACCCCAGAGGGGTGAGCAGACACATCCCTCATAGCATCTCTCTTCCCCTGAGGTTGGGTCCTCATAGAACTTCATCTCTCTGTGGCATGAAGCCACATTACTACGAATGCAATTGGTAGTCATAAACTGGAAGCAGTTAACTTTCCTCATACCACAACTGCTAAGGCAGCTTACAGAGTCACATACTGGACAAAGAAGACTTCTGAATGATATCTGTCTCCTTGAAAGGATCACTGATAAGTATGGACGTCTCAATATGTGATCCAATCATCAAGAACATAGCCAGTTACTTAATGAAAGTAAGTGAACAAGTTCAACCCTAATATCAGATGGGAACTACTCCATTTCATCAAAGATATATTTTTTTGTCCCTTGGTAACCAGGAAAGACCGACTGAGCCAAGATATGTGACACAAGAGTAGGCAAATGTAAGTCTACAAGCTTCGAACCTGCAGAGAAGCAACAGACAAGAATTTTGACTTAAAAAATAAAAAAAAGGATATTTATTGAACAAATAATTAATGCACAATTTTTCAGTTCATGTGGATCAGTGCTTTGCCCCAGTTAACAAATACCTACGTATATTGAGCACTTTTGTGCCTGATAAAATTCTTGGGGTAGCATGAAGAAGCACCATGTTTGGTTTCAAGTTCTTACATCTTTTCATTTTTTTTATCTGAGCAGCTTCTTTGTAACTACTAGATTCTACAACGTTAAATGTTTGATATGCAGTGGTACACCGTGTGGTGGGAATATTGAATATCTTAGCAACAGACACTGGAAAATACATACAAACTTAGTGATATCCATGCATTACATCATATGGCACCAAAATATAAAATAAAGACCTCATTTTTTGCATTCAGTCAGTGTTTAAGGACACTGCATCATACAGAGGGCATCTACTGTGCATCAGCCTAGAGCAAGATGTGGGACCTTCTTCAGTGATCTAAGTTAATTCTTAGAAATCGCCTGATAAAAAGTATCATAAATCAATTAAAACAGATACAATTTGGCTACTGGTAAATAATTTAAGTTACATATTTAAAAAAAAGTGTTAGTATAATAAAACTGTGTGCCTTTCTACATTCTGTAGTTTTAAAAGCCTTTTTAATGCCTTGAGAAATCTAAATCTCATAATATGTTATGCATAAATATGATTTGATGTACTTTGCTTAATGATATTTTTGGCTATCCAATCATCCAACCAGCCATTCATATTTGGTCCATAAATCTATATGAGAGCTGGAATATTCTTCCTATTGCTTAGCTTTCCAGCTTATAAAATGGAAGGTTTCATTTTTGTTTGCTGTTTTTCTAGAATCTGTCATTTCAAATGTAATGTCAATCAAGTTTATTAGAAATGAGCAGCAATAACAGACATGCAGACCAATGCCATCTTTTCCCCACTAATGATGCATCGTTTCTTGTCTGTCTCCTTGTGCATAGGCATATACTCTTGTAATGTCTTCAATAAATAAATTAGGTCAAATTAGTCCCTATATATTCCCTTTGTAGTCCACATTTCAGAATAACTAAAATGAGATGCATTCCTTAGCCACATGATCAGCCCTACGTAATCAAAACATATTGCATGCAGGTAAGTTTGGGTGCCTGTATTTCATAATTCCACATATATCAATTTTGAAGTTGTGCTTAGCAAAATAAAAAGGTAACCAAACATTAGAAAATAGAAACTCAAAGAACAACAGAAGTCAGAAAAATTCTTACAAAAGTTAATTGTATGTAATACTCATTCTGGACATATGACTCCCACTGCCTCAGAGTGTTACTTTGAAAACTACATAATTTCTTTTTCAGACTTGTAGGTAGGTGGCATGCTGGGCAGTCCCCAAACCCATAGCTGATGAACAAAATACAATGACCTAATGCAGTCATTCATTCAAGAACATACAATGTCGTCCATGTCTTCTTATGTGAGTACCTGTAGGGTACTCACCATCATTCCCAACTACCAACTGTGCCTACTGACAGTTTTCACCTAGAACATCCTTTGCCCACCCTAGTTATATTTCTGTTATCCCGGCGACCACATATCAACTTGATCAAAATGTGCAATAAGAGAGAAACCAGGTATTGTGAAAAAGGTCAGTCCAGTTTTAAAAAGTGTACAAGTCAAAAAATTATAATAAGTTTAAAAAGCATAAAAGGTCTAGGGATATAAACCTCTTCTACAACATCAACATAATAGTTTAGAGGGGCAGGTACATCTCCCAGAGGATACCTCTTCTATGGAACAGACTACCCAACCACATAAAACAAAGCTCACCACTCTCCCATTTTCAAGCACAAATTGGATCTATGGATGGGAAAGGGAAAATTTACCCCAGGAATGCCCCCTGTACTACTAATGGACATAGACAGCTCCTAAATATTCTATCTCAAACATGGATCCACTCAAATAATCTATTGCATGATTCCAGCTATTCTCAGTAGGGGTAATACATAATTATCGACTATGGGATGGGTAAGGCCATTCAATAACCAAATGGGATATCTTTTTCTAGCATGAAAAAGAATTTGGCCTTCAAGGGCAGCTAGCCTATTACTTACCTATGAACCTATATTGCAACTGCTTTGTAAGTGAATTGGAATGCACACACTTATAAATCTGTTTCACAGCAATAAATAGAAGAGGATATTAATGGCAAATTAAATATGGCACTTCCGAGACAAAATATACCAATATGCACATTAAATAATGCTTTCTTTTGCAAAAGTATACCTTAAATTTAAAAACTTTTTAATGCATCAGTAAACAAGGACAGCAAATGTTCAGAACCTAACATAAGCTTACAGCCCTGCATTCAAATTTAACTCACTCCATCAAAGCTCTGGAAGTCTGTACTCAACTACCTGTGACTGCATTCTGAGCTTTTTGACAAAATCAAATTATGGCATCACATTTCAAACAAATGTTTGAATGTCTCGAGCTGTAAGGGTTACTAAATAAATGTAATGGCAAAGTGTTTTGTAAGAACATATCTTTGTAGTGGTAGTGTTATTCAAATTCAAGGTCTTAAACTTGGTTTTATAAGTCATTATTAACACAGTAAATATTAATTGTTAATAATTTGTGAACAGCTTTCAATATCCCAGTAATCACTCAAGCTACAAACATACTGTCAGCAGCATTTTGTTCATCTATTTGTGAGCTTTCATAAGAATCTTATGTCCACATTATGTGATTGTTAAGATATTTGTAAAAATATGAAGATTATGTCAATGTAAATAAATAATATATGACCAATTAATATCACTTAAGCAGCATTAGACAGAGGTCAGCTATCAGTGCAGTTGTTTTGCACATCATGTAAGCTTTAAGATTAAATATTTTAATAGCTTGTACATAGTGTGGTTTTGAAATGACTAATGCAAAGATGAACAGTCTATATTAGGTGGAAGCGTCACTAGGCGGTAATGAATTAAAAAAAGTCTGCACCCTATCGACTATTGAAATATTCAGGGCTTCTAAGGGTATTTGCACTACATGAGGCACCACAATTATGTTCTGCTTTGATGCAAAACAGTTTAGTTAAGCATCTTACTGATTCGAGGAGGATTCTTATCGAAGTTCTATTAAGTTCCACTCAGAGCTGTTAAACTCTATTCTTGAGCTAGGCCATAACAGCCACAGATGACCATCACAGAACACAAGCTGAAATTAAACATCTTTAAAAGCTGTTATAGCCTTTGCTTTCACACAAAAATTGTAGAAAAGTGTTGACCAGCTTTTAAAGCCACTGACACAATCTATGGCTGCTGTGTGTGTGTGTGTGACAGCATGCACAGTTTTATGGCTCTCAATGCTGAAAAACTCTTTATGTTCCTACATTTTTTATATGTAATTAGTTGAACATCATAGCCACCCTACACTTTTTATATGTAATTAGTAAAACACCATAGCCACTAAAGCTCCAACTACTGGAAAGAATTAGGACTGATCTATATGATTATAACCAGTTCATGTATTCTTCAAACTTCACTTCGCTCTCCTCTCAAGATGAATTTCTTGACATCTGTGTCTCAAGACATCAAACAACTGGGCTATGATTGTGGACCTGGTCATAATTCTCTGTGCTTGGCTACATGCATGTGGATATGCTGGTAGAGAAAATTCCGTTCCTCTCTCTCTCTTTCTAAATTGCATAGACGGGGTACAGTGGAAGAGGCTATTTTAGACAAGCATATTCTTAAACAAAAAGTGCCATAATAGGAAACTGGAAAGCACAAGCCGAGAAAATGCAAAATAACCTCTTCCTTAACTGATCATATAAATCAAATAGGTTTCTAGTAGAAGAAATGGGACAAATGCAGTTGAACAATTAATACATTCATGGAGCAGGAACTGAGAAATCTTTTCAGCATCAATAAATATGCGACACTATTGAAACTATAGTAAAGAATAAACATTCTAGAAGTATCTACTCTTTGCCGCTGAAAAGGAAACAGACTAGACCAGTGTTTGACTGAATCCTGGTGGATGCTAAGAATTCCGAAATGTACAATTTTCACAACCATAACAAAATAGCATATAAACAAATCATACATTTTCAGGTGTAAATATATTAAACACCTTATTAGAGTTACAAAGGAAAACATGTACTGAGGCATCAGTTAAAGGAGCCTTTCAAGGTATAACGTAACCAATCATAAAACGTTAGGATTCAGTTGGGTTGATAACAAGCATTTCCCATCATCGTTTACTAACGTTATCAACTAATAAATAAAAACAGGTGATCCATACAACTATCAAGAGTTTATTAACATAAATGACAAGTATTATGGAAATGCAAACACTCAACACGTTTTTTTTTTGTTAAATAAACTGATTTTCACCATTCATAGAGCTACAAATCTAATTTCTTAACAGAAAAATGAAATACTCCATAATATATATATACTTGACAAGAACATGCAAGAATCTGCTCAGAAGGTACCTTACAGGACTCCTCTGTACCTTCTCCAAAAAAAAGACATACAGACTCTGCTCATAAGGCACCTCAGTGTTCTCCTGAACATGTCAACACAGAAAGCAACCGCAGCAGACTGTGTAACAAAAAAAAAAATGGAAGCAATTTCAATGTACAGTAAAGTCATTTGGAGGTATCGTCAGGTATATACTTGATACATATGCAGTACATCTTTGATGCTCAAAACTAATCGACAATGCTGGAAGATCAGTACAGGCCATTTATACAATGGGATTATTTAGAAAGCGTAAGATTATTTTTTAATTAAATAGTGTCATTGCTTAATAGTAATTATTCAGTCATGTGTGGGTAATGCAGGATTTACCCATTGCTGGCTTTGCTTAATCACTTGGGCTTTGCCCTCCTGATAAACTCACACTGACTATAAGTAAATCCTACATTACCCACACCCAGTCATGGATTTTCAGGTTTGCATACATATTTATCTGTGATATCAGGACTCATAATATTACCTGGCAGTGCATTATTTATCTATAATGACTGTCGGTGACATTATTGCTTACATACTTCTTTCATTACAATATTCATTTAATATAATACAAATGTTCACCAAACAATTGAAAAGGCAAAATGTGTTTCTTCTTATATTACAAACTGAAGATGCAATAACTATAGACTAGCATACCTCTCAACTGTACAGATTTTTGCCTTATATTTTTGGTCCATTTTTCATAAAACTATTGTTTTCTGGCAAATTATTGGAAATCATTAAAGACAGAAGATAGAAAATAATGACAGACATTTGAGTTTTAAAATCCATACCGTTCAGAAGATTCATGCTAAAGCAAAACATATTCTTCTATTAACTTTCTACGTTTGTAAGATGAATATTTAAAATTTGTTCCCATTTTTGTGCTTTTGTGCCACTTTTATTTATGGCTTTGTCCTTACTCTAAGGCTGAGAGGTATGTAGACTGGCTCAAAGTACTTTTCCAAGCAAAAGGTTCAGATAATGTCATAAGTGTGAAGTTTAATATGGAAATAATATTGTGAGGCAACTATACTGAACAAATTGAATATAAAAAACAAAACTTTTACTTTGAATCAGGCACATAAACTGTTAAAACATTTGCTGTGGCTTATCTTATTCATGTAGAAATGTATTCACTGAATTTTCAGCTGAAACATATTAAATATATCAGGTGCTTGTCAAAAACAATGAAGTCCCTGAAGAGCACTGATGGAAAAATATATCCAGAAGTATGCTACTGTTAGTCATGTCAAGTGACGAACTGAGAGTTGGAACCCCACTAGACAAGTTAGTAAAGATGTGTTCTAATGTGATCTGGCAGTAATTTATACACATTTGAATAATATGTGGATTAAATGCTTACACAGCTGAAGAATTATCTTCTTAGTTTAGAGAAGCAATGAAGATGAATCATATTTATTTCCAAGAATTACTTCAATGCTAAAGTGCATTACAGATAAATAAAACGGTGACATCACATAATGTAAAAGCAACAAAGAAACTGTTAGAAATTCCTTAAATATTAACCCTGCAGATGTCACTCTGCTTGTGGTCTGGATACAAACTAAAACAGTTACTTGTGTCTGTTGTGCATAGAAGCCAGAAATACCTATGAGAAATCAAATGAGATATGAATTAAGAGAATGTAACTTGGAGAAGGCTAAAAAAGTAAAGCATCAGACAAACGGAAGTGGTTCAAACTCTGAAAAATGAAAGCGATATTAAAAATTACAACATTATTCACCGTGTATAATAAAGACATCATTTCAAGATGGTATGCCTTATGCTGATGGTCCAAAGCAGTGAGAATACCTGAGGTAATGATATCTTCTGAATAAAATATAACAAGGCAAAGAGGCAGAACTGTGTGTAGAATCAAAAAAAAAAAAAACATGCTACAAAAATTACAAGCAAAATCAAAGAGATGGTGAGAATGTTATACAGGTGATTGCATATTTGAATGGGTAAGTATTTGACTGGTTGTGTTGGATTACAGTATAGAAATAAACTCTAAGTAATTATAAATTATATTCTGGTATCTTGAGTTTGATTCATATCGCCACACTAAGTATTTAATTCTATGTGACTGAACAAAAAATGAATAAATAAAATAAACAAGACAAGTTTCTAGATCATCCATGAAAGCAGGGAAATACACCTAGCAGTTTTAAACAAGATAATACTGACAACTCTTAAAAAAGTAGCTGAATTTTGTTTTACTTGTAATACTCTGCCTTGCTTTGGCTGTTGCACAATAGAATATCAGAGGCAGTCTGAAGTCATTAAAAGAAATATTCAGGGCTTCTAAGGGTATTTGCACTACATGAGGCACTACAATTATGTTCTGCTTTGATGCAAAACAGTTTTGTTAAGCATCTTACTGGTTAGAGGAGGATGCTTATCAAAATTCTATTAAGTTCCTCTCAGCGCTGTTAAACTCTAGTCTTGAGCTAGGGCATAACAGCCACAGATGACCATCACAGAACAGAAGCCGAAATTAAACATCTTAAAAAGCTGTTATAACCATTGCTTTCACACAAAAATTGTGGAAAAGTGTCGACCAGCTTTTAAAGCCACTGACACAATCTATGGCTGCTGTTTGTGTGACAGAATGCACAGTTTTATGGCTCTCAATGCTGAAAATATCTTTATGTTCCTACATTTTTTATATGTAATTAGTAGATCATAGCCACCCTACACTTTTTATATGTAATTGGTAAAACATCATAGCCACTAAAGCTCCAGCTACTGGAAAGAATTAGGACTGATCTATTTGATTATAACCAGTTCATGTATTCTTCATATTAATGTCAAGATTCACCTCTAAAACTTCACTTCGCTCTCCTCTCAAGATGAATTTCTTGACATCTGTGTCTCAGACACCTAAAAACTGGGCTATGATTGTGGACCTGGTCATAATTCTCTGTGTTTGGCTACATGCATGTGAATATGCTGGTTGAGAAAATTCCATTCCTCTCTCTTTCTTTCTAAATTGCATAGATGGGGTACAGTGGAGAAGGTTATTTTAGACAAGCATATTCCTAAACAAAAAGTGCCATAATAGGAAACTGGAAAGCACAAGCCGAGAAAATGCAAAATAACCTCTTCCTTAACTGATCATATAAATCAAATAGGTTTCTAATAGAAGAAATGGGACAAATGCAGTTGAACAATTAATACATTCATGGAGCAGGAACTGAGAAATCTTTTTAGCATCAATAAATATATGACACTATTGAAACTATAGTAAAGAATAAACATTCTAGAAGTATCTACTCTTTGCCGCTGAAAAGGAAACAGGCTAGACCAGTGTTTGACTGAATCCTGGTGGATGCTAAGAATTCTGAGATATACAATTTTCAGAACCATAACAACATAGCATATAAACAAATCATACATTTTCAGGTGTAAATATATTAAATTAATCACCTTATTAGTGTTACAAAGGAAACATTCCCCAATGCATCAGTTAAAGAAGCCTTTTAAGGTATAAAGTAACCAATCATAAAACGTTAGGATTCAGTTGGGTTAATACTAATGTTATCAACTAATAAATAAAAGCAGGTGATCCATAAAACTATCAAGAGTTTATTAACATAAATGACAAGTATTATGGAAATGCAAACACTTAAAAAGTTTTTTTTTTATTTTAAATAAATTGATTTTTATTGAGTGCAAGCTCTGGTTTCTGGCTCCATTCCCTTTTATGTACAGTATTTGTGGTTAAGTATTATAGAAATGCTGAATTTATATAAAATGCTTATTCATTCATTCTTTTTCAAATATTTGGATGTTATCTTGGTACTCATAGTATGAGATGAAATGCCAGCTCATCACAGGAGAGAGAGACATATGCATGGATGTACATATTTGAATGTACCCCAAACATAACACTCGCATATGCAAACAAACACACACACACACACACACACACACACACACACCTCTGGGTGATTTATAATTTAGAAAATCATCAGTTCACCTTTTAGACTGCCTTTGGGATCCAGAATGATACAGGAAACCCTGGCAAAACCACATTTGGACAGAGGAAGGACATGCAGACTATGCATACCAGATATGCATCTGTGAAACCAGCTTAGAGAATCAAGAGGCATGACACAGCAGTGGTGCTAACAGTTACCCCAGATGCACAGTATACACTATATACCACATGCAGTTATTAGATTTGTCACACACTCTTATAAGTTTAACATCGGTCACATTCATATAGTAATACCATTAGTATTTCTTAGTGTAAAAGGAACTAAAGTACCTTCTGTAGATTTATTATTTCCAATTCATAAAATGTACTGATACAGTCAGTTAATTATGATTTATAAAACACATACCATGGCTTGGAATATGCATTCATAAATGTGTAATGTTTTGGTCAGAGTCCATGCAAAACTACAATGCCTGAAATAGGCGAACGCCATAAACGCCGATCAACAAAAACAGTGAAGGATGGGAACACCGAAATGCACAATGCTGAACAGATTCCCGGAAGCAACAGCGCCATACACATAAGTAAACCCAAAGTAAACAAACACAACGCAAAACACTTTTTTAAATGTTTTTGCAGGGAGGCAAACCCCCCTGCACCCCCACACACCCCCTACTTATATATACCAACTCTGAGACCACTCTACAGTGGGGAAAAGGGTATATTTCCTCATCCCCACAATCACCCTGCTGGCCAGGGAAATCCGTTCGGCATCGTGTCTTTCGGCATTTCCATCCTTCGCTCTTTTTGTAGATCAACGTTTATGTGTCAATCATATCAGGTTCGCCTATTTCGTCTTTCTAATATAAACCCGTTTTATAAATCAGTGAATTCCTTAGATGTGATATAATCTGTGAATAAACGTGGCCACATTATTTCACATCTTTTTACAAGCCCACACATGCTAATATGTTTGATATGTCTCTTGTAAATGGGTCTATATTAGAAACGCGAAAGCTGAATTTCCCGAATACGTTTTCTTCGACACATAAATGTCGATCTACAAAAAGAGCAAACAACGCAAATGGCGAAAGTGAGAATGCCAAATGTATTTCCTTGGTCAGAAGGGTGATCGTGGAGATGAGGAAATTAATCCTTTTCCCCACTGTAGTGCATTCTCGGAGTTGGTATATTTGCAAAACATTTAGAAAAGTGTTTTACTTTAGGTTTGTTAACTTAGGTTTACCTTACCTGTATGGTGCTGTTGCTTCTGGTATCATGTTCGGTGTTCTCACTTTCACTATTTGCATTGTTCGGTCTTTTCGCACATCGACCTTTATGTGTCGATGAATATGTATTCAGCTTTCGCATTTCTATTATAGACCCCTTGTAAACAGTCACCCTGATGTATAGCCTTATTGCCAACAGAAGTGTCACAGACCATGGAGCCAATGCAAAGCTGATGCTGTAGCTGTGGAGGGAAGCTTAACAATTCACAGATATATTAATATAGTGGATCTTGGCACTATTTACAATGCTGCTTCTCTAGGAGTTTATAATTGTATGGATAAGGTTCTGTATAATCTTGTACTCAGCTTTCAACTGGCTAGTTTTTGTACTTCATTATCATAATGTCTGAAAAGGGAATCTGACCTGCAGGAGGAGGGAAATTGGTTAGGCTTAAAATGGCCCACAAGGCAGCTAGCCTAGTACTTACCTATGAACATAAGAAGTATTAAAGATAAGGGACACTCAACTGCTAGTGGAAGCAGTGTATCAAATAAATGAGATTAAACTCACTACATCAAGGTTCTACTCCCATATCCACTCCATGACAATACTATAGCATCTCCATGCTTTTCACTAGTGCATTTAAAAGCAATTTAACATCCCATGTGCTCAGTAATTTTAACCAAACTAATTTACGAAGAGTTTATAAAGAATGAAATAAAAAAATTAAGCAAAGCAAACTCAAATCTAAGATTGAAAAAACAAAAAGTATAATTAAAATATAATTAATATATCTTTAACTTATTTATTTGACATTTGTTTATTGGGAATGTCCAAATGGGTCACCACTCACAAGGTGCCCATTTTCAGCAGCGGCCAGGAGAGAAAAGCTCGAGATTCATATGGTTAATGGAATGAAAAACTCGACATACAATATAATGTCATAACATTCAAGCACAGGTATGAAAACAACACATAAGTTTGTCAGAATGAGAACTTAACAGACATAATAAGTCATAACATTCAAGCACAAAATTTGAAAAACTACACATTAGTTTGTCAGAATAAAAATGAGGTTTGGGAGAGACCAATTTGTCCAGAACCCTCTTTTGGGTGGATTTAAATAAGGGAAGTGGGGGGGGCTGTGTATAGTGTTAAGTCAGGTTAGCTAGATTCTGGATGGTAATGGGTTAATAGGCCTGGGGAGCTAGGGGAAGTGAGTTAGAGTTGGTGAGGGCTTAGTTATTATATCACTGTAGTAGGGGAAGTGGTGTCACATTTAGGCATGAGTTTGCAACCCTCCCTCCTGCTCTTTTTGTTGTGGTACTTTATTTAGTTTTATTAAGGGGGGTATTAGGCAAAGAAGATGGACAGGATTGTCCTCTTCTGTTCCCCCTCTAGGTGATAATGTTGATGGCATTAAGTTTTGGGATCAAGTGAGTTGCTGGAGGCTGCTTGATAGCAATAAGTGAGCTGAATCTGCTTGCTGCTTATTCAGAAAGGGTGAGCAGGTACGCTGCTCATTGAAGGCTTTGGTCAGGGTGAGTAGGTACACTGCCCTGATGGATGATTTGGACAGGGTGAGTGGGCACACTGCCCTGATGGTTGCTGGGAAGAATGTGATGACTTCAGTTAATTGTTACTTTTATCTGAATAAAGTTATCAGTTTGGTTGAACTAATAAAGGTCATCAAATGTCGTTTGGTGTTAGTGTGAGTTATTTAAAAAGGGGCCGGGACATACTCACAGACATAATAAAGTCATAGTGTTCAGGCATAAATTATATGGAAAGCCTGATAATAGGAAGATGCATTATTATTTACATAATAGATGATTATCACAACAATTATTAATATTCTAGAGGTCATTAAATATTGGTGGATTATTATAACATAAACATATAATCCTGGGTACATTATTAATGCAGTTTACAAAAACTGCCACATTTAAAAGAACAATTAACATTTACTTAATCAGAGTAGAAAGATTCTCATGAAATAACTAATATATGGAAACTAAGATAAACTATGTAAAATCCTGTTCAACAGACAACATACACAATTACTTCATTTGCAGAAAATAATGGGAAATAGAAAACTAAATTATAAAAATGATAAACAGAATACACAAGAGTCTGATTTGTGTCTTTCAAGAATTATTTTGAAGTGTAGGGTTAGGGAAGTATATTTATAATGAGTGTCAGAGCTGCCCATGATGAAATGTATCAAACTTACAAAACAAGATATTATGTGTAACACACAAAAGAAAAGTATACACACACACACACACACACACACACACACACACACACACACACACACACACACACACCACTGTAGTATCTTTCTGTTACTTTCAGAAATAAACCATTCAGTTCTAACCAGCTTCCTTAGCTTCAAACTAAAAGTTTATGTACAAGTATAAAGAAAATGGTGGAAGAAGAAAATCAAATTACAATATAACATAAACTGTTGAGATGCCCAGTGCCATTTTTACACCCCCCACACTTTTGCAGCTCATTTCATAAAAAATAAAAAAATAAAAAAAAAAGCCATGGCTCAAAAGACAGATGCAGCTGAATGATTCAGCTGCGTCTATTTTAGCATGACTTTTTTTTTCAATTTCCCGATCCGAATCACTACCAGCAGCCGAAAAGACAAACAGGTGGTAAACTATAGCTATATAATGACTATAATTCACACCAGTATGTCACAAATCATAAATTTTATGATGAACAAACCGAATCTATGCAGCTGAACTCAGAGACAGTTGAAGGCTATGAATGGAACCACTTACTCCTAGTTTTATATATTACCTCTAATTCTGCAGGATAGTTGCCCTGGGAATGGACCCTTAGTACCCAGGTGAGTGTCCCCAGTAAACACTTGTATGTCATCTTGATGATATCATTGAAGCAGGTATTGCCACATTTTACTTTATGCCGGGTAATGAAGCATTGAAGTTAACTGAGGCTATCAAACGGCCCTCCATATGCTGTAAGTAATATGCTTTATGCAGACACAAATGACTAAGGAGAAACTGCTATTGTTGGCATGGTAAGGGTGGCAGTGTTGCTCAAGTAGCAGTTCCATCCCATCTATTGTTGTTTGGATTGATAGAGTAGAATACAGTGATCAGCAGGATGGTAGGAAAGACTGGAAACATGCCTGTCCAGCCCAATGCCGTTTTGCACCAGGAACCATCATTTGGCAATTGTTTACTACAGGTTAAGTAGTGTCATCCTCAGGTTGGTTGCTTTATTTATAGATGTCGTTAGTTCCCGAGTACAGGGAATAAAAATAAATCAAGCAACCATCCTGAGTGTGATATCGAATAAGCTAACCTGTAGTAAACAGTTAATCACCGACCACTTTAATTTAAATTATCATTATCAAGAAGAATCTATGTAGTATTGTTACTTGATGATTCTGAACTAAACCCTAATATGTTTTTTTTTTAGAGCCAGGGAACCACAGCAATGCGAGATGGTAAGCAAGAGTAATATATATATATATATATATATATATATATATATATATATATATATATATTTTTTTTTTTAGCGTCAGGGAACCAAGTTGGTTCAACCAACCACAGCGATGCGAGATGGCAGACAAGGGTAAGTTGCTTGCTTGCCCTCTTGCATTGCAATTGGTGGTTGCCTGGCTCAAAAAAACAAAAAAAGGAGACTTCCAACTGGTAGTGGTACATTAAGGTCATTCCTGTGTTTGCTTGTCCTTTCCCATACTGGTGGTTGCTGAATCTGCTTCTGTGGCTCTGCAGCACTGCTGACTGCTCTAACTAAGCATAAAATCACAGTCCTCCACCATGTATCATATCGTAAGTGACTGAATGAATGTGCAAGTCATTAGTAAAATGTAATTCTTTGTTTTGGAGCAACTAGAAATTTGGGCATCAATTTGTTTTGCTTGTATATAGATTTTTTAAATACCTTAACCTTAGGCTTAGTGATGAGAGTGTCTGAGAGAGACAAAATGGCTGTGTACATACCTCTCAACCTTTTAGCAAGAATTCTGGCTAAACTTCCATAAATAAAAGTGAGACAAAGACCCAGAAATAAGGGCAATTTTAAGCATCAGTCTTGCAAACTTAGAAAGTTAATAGAATAACAGGTTTTGCATTAGCATGAATTTTCTGAAGAGTATGAAGTCTAAAACTCAAATGTCTGTTGTTATTTTCCATCTTCAATCTTTAATGATTTGCAACTAATTTGTCAGAAAGCCACAATTCTATGAAAAAACAGACCAAAAATATGAGGCAAAAATCTGGACATTTTGTGAAAATCTGTACAGTTGAGAGGTATGTGATGTAATTAGTGATTTCTGCCTTTGTCTTTGTGTGAAGGTAAGATGTATGTTTATAAAGTGGGGACATGGTTATGGCTTTCCTTAGTGAATAATTTACTACATTAGAGACTGGATAGGTCAAGGCTTCAGCAGAGTGGGACAAGTTGCAACCCTGTTAAAGAAGCAAGACACAGCCCTGGGTTTTCTATGGTTGTAGAGTATGTCTGCAAGTATGCCCACCTTTTCCAGTATCCAACATGGGGCATTTCTATGGAAAGGTAAAAGTTTGCAAGACAATCAATACTCACAACAAATTTAAAGTACTGCACTGCACTTTTTTGCCAAGATAAAGGCTCATACCTGCAGACCATCTTGTCTTATCTAGCCCCCATAGCAGCGAAAAGGAGCCAAACACAGGCCATGTTTCAGGTAAGCAGATTGAGTCTGAATGAAGATAATGGTTTGACAACATGGTAAGCTAAAGATAACAGTATCTTTTATCCTGGAGGAATACAGGAGCACTTCCATTGATTTAATAGGTTTAAGTTTTATTTGTGTTTTAAATGGGTTTGCATTTTGAATGGATCTCAGTGATAATGAGATGTGGTTTGATAGTTTAGCTGCACTGTTTGAATATTGAGAGAGACCTGCAGTGTTAGATGGTTTGGTTTTAGTGATTAATTTTTCTCTGGAATGTGAAATTCTGCAAGGGGAGTAGGATTGCAATTTTCTGGCTTATAGAGAAGTCTGTGTATTGTATTTAGCTGAGAGAGTTTCATGTTGTGG
Source organism: Protopterus annectens (assembly GCF_019279795.1). Taxonomy (NCBI): domain Eukaryota; kingdom Metazoa; phylum Chordata; order Ceratodontiformes; family Protopteridae; genus Protopterus; species Protopterus annectens. The sequence continues at coordinate 537,228,612 of NC_056734.1, forward strand.
TAGTTTTAAATGGTTTAATTTCCCAGGGGTTAGGCATTGATGTGTTCCAAATAGTTTCCTGCAAATCTGGCTAAATTATTATAACAATGCTCAGGTGTGGACTGTTGTGAGACAAAGTTTAGTGAAGACTGGGGAAGCATAAAAGTCAGCTGGCAGTAAGAAAGTAGAGGGTATATCCATCCACCTATCCACAACCCCTTTTCCCACTTTTGCACATGGGGATGGGGTGTCACTTCAATAATGACTATCATCTAGAGCCAGGGTTTACACTGCTGGGTGGCTATCCCTACTGTGGAAAGTAGAGGCTATTTCTTCTGGCTATGCCAGTCAGGTAGGTTTTTCTCATTACAATGTATCTAGATTCTGATACATTTTTAAATCACTTGATACATGATAGTCAAATTTCAGCTGGTCATCTAAAATGTAACTTATTAATTTTGTGTGGTTTACTTGTTCTGTGATGGTGTTGTCAGAGGTGATAATGAATGCTGTTGTTTTGGTAACAATGTGTTTTGGGGTAAAGAGTAGTAATTTAGTGTTTTTAGGGTTTAGCAATGGATTAATGATTTAATAGAAGTTGTGAATTGTTTAGCCATGTTTCAATCAAGAAGAATGATTGTGCAAGGTCTTGGAATTTAGAGAGATTGGGCAAAGCAGATTAGGGTTGAGTCATCAGTATATTGAACTAGAGTAGCATTTTTTTTAACAGTGTAAAGGCCATTGATGAATATACTCAAACATATGGAGCCCAGTACAAATCACTGTAGGACACCAGCTGTGACAGACAAGAAGATGGGGAAATAATTTAGCTATTTCACTTTTGGGCTCTGTTTGAGAGCTAGGCCTATGACAGGTAGTGCCTAGGCTGTCTGCCATGTACTAGCATGCACTTGTAACTAAATCAAAGGTAGATTCCTCTTTGTGATGGATTTCACTATATATCTGAGCACCTTTTCCAACAGTGATATGTAACACGACATTACTACTTGATCTCCATGACAATTTGTCATAATGTCTTGAAATACACCATCATCTGAATCTTAGTGTCTAGTGTTAAAAGGTTGAAAATATCTGGTATGACTGATAAAAGAATATGTAGGGCACTGGACAACTTCTGTACCTGCAGGAATGAGAATACAGGACTTTCACCATTGCATTATTTTACTATGTACTGTGGAACAATTTGTTATGGCAACTTTACAGCTAGCTGGCCCAGATTAACTGCAATCCCTATTTTAATGCTGCCTCACCAGAATAGTATCTGAAGAATAAAATATCAGCACTTCTGACTTTCTCCAGCTCATTTATTCATCAATATTTCAAGTAATTTGAACTGGTCTACTTTGCTCTATAAAGTATGACTTTACAGAGGCGATGAACTTAAAGCAGCACTAAATTATGTATAATTTTATTCTTGACTTTTTATAGTGAACACATCTTTGATGAATAACACTGAGCAAATTGACAGTTAGCAACAACACTGAGTTGTTGAACAACTTTGCCAACTTATACTTGATGCAATTTTTGAAAAACATAGAACTCAAGGTATCATTAAAGTGAGTAAAGGTGTAATGGGGTAAAGTTCCTATAACAGACATTGCCTCATTATTCTGGGTTCAGTTCTGCAGGTTTGAGGCAAGGTATTTAATTACAGCCACAGATAACACAGACGGAGAAGGAGATGCAATATACCAGCCGAAATAATTTCAAATAAATGTATTATAATATGTCTCCAAGCTAAGGCAGTTGTGTTATTCTAGATTGAAATACCCATGAGCAATACCAAGGAAGACCATATCTGCAGCTACAGCATCTCTGTCTTTACACGTCAGCAGCAGCAAAGCTTCTATGTGCATAGCTTCTGTCTATCATATCAATGCAGTCAGGCAAAGAGCTAATGAAGGCATGGATGTTCCCAAACTAATAAACCAAAAGTTCAGTCATGTAACAGAACCTTGTCTTTTATACCCTAATATCTGCTGATTCATTCTAATACTGCACAATTAAAAGTTTATTCTCTCACAAGTTAAACTGCTAGAAACAAATCATTCTAAATACACTGCACATTTTCCTTGTGTCTAATACATATTTTGCATTTCCTTAAACAAGCTAGCCACTGAAAAGAAGTCAGTCTTCAAATATACACACAGGGCCAGATTCAGGAAGCCTCCGTGTAAGAGTTATAACTCTTACACGGAGGCTGCAGTTAAACTGTGTGATGTCAGCATGTCATGCATATGCATGAGGTGCATGAGGCATGCTGAATCACACTAGTAACTCTTACACGGTCCATGTAAGAGAGTAGGGGGCGTGTCTGTAGGCTAAGCCCTGCAAGCGGACACGCCCCCGGAAGACTAGAATGGCTGAAAGTAAACAGCCACGAGAGAGGCCATGGAAATGTGAATAAACACACTACACAACACATGCCCGGATAGACCATCAGTGTATAAAGTGAAGAGATGTTATAAAATTAAATTAGAACCTTTTTTTTTTTTAAACCCGTAAATGTTTGCTACTGTGTGCTTGGCTTGGTGTGCTACTAGCGCAATCGCAGTTAGCAGTCAGTGGAAAAGGATATAAGAACTAAATATGCAAAGTAAGCCAAGAAGTAATAGCTTAGCGGTAGAGTTGCTGGCCTAAGAGTAGGCAGGCAGGGTTCGAGCCCCCACAACAACCTTTTTTTTTTTTTGTAAATAAGCACTAAAAGCCCCTGACAGTATTGTACAAATGTAAATGTATTCCCTTTGTAAAATGGAATGAAATGGAGCATATATTCCAAAGTAACACAATAATAAAAATAGTCAGAAATGTACTGATAGCTAAGCTGCTGTGAGACGGAGTGCCTGTAGCTGAGTAGTGTTTAAAAAGCTGCAAACTGCATGCCCGTTGCTAAGCACCGGTTTAACAGGCTGAAACCGTTTGCAACTAGCTGTGCTTAGCTGAACATGTGTCACTAGCCAATTAAGGTTTATCCCAGCGCACACCGTTTGCGCGCCGCTCCCACAAGCTAACTGCCAGTGCGCATGCGTTACCTCCGCGCAAACGAGCGCAGACCTGGTTTTAAGTGCTTAAAAGTGCTTTTGGCATGTTTGATTGACAGGTCCTCAACTCATTTCTGTCAGGAAAATCAAAAGTCAGTTGCCAGAGTCGAACCCAGGATACCATGCACTAGAGTCAAGGTACTTCACCACTAAGCCATGACAGCAATACCATGAAATGCAGAAATAGCATATATATGGGATACAATCCAGAATGGAGCATGAGAAAGCATTTTCAGTGAAGTAGATACAATTCCAAACTGGCCAATCAGAGAAATGTGCAGGAAAAGCGGCATATATAAGCCCCATAGGTGGGAATACACAGCAGAAATGATTGTAGAACACAGCTGCAGTCAGAATGAGTGGAGTAGGTGAGGGACGTTGCTTTCGAGCACAGCGTTGGGGCGTTGAGGAGTCCAGATACATGGTCTGGCTCCTTGTCCATCATCACGAGGCCCAACTCATGCAGGGCCAGGTCTCATGGGGAGCATATAGGGCAGAGGCATGGGACCAGTTGGCTCGTGATCTGACCAGTGCTACTGGCATTCCATGCACTGGTGAGCAGGTCTGTCACCACCATGCGGACCTGAAGCGACGCAAGCAAGACCAGTTGACTGAATGGATCCAGGAGGCCCGGGATATGCCCAATGCCCCACTACTGAGTAAGTCACATTTTACTTATGTATGTAAGGATTTCAACTAGCTGATACCATGGAGATGTGTAGTCCAATATTACTTCTTTCGTATTACAGCTGCAGGTGTCCGCTCTATGAATCGCGAGATGCATGCCCGTAGGCTGGTGCGGCTGCGCCACCATGCAGGTTAGTAACCCCACCCAGTACTTGTAAATAAATATTATACTGTAGCATGTATCAGAACACTGCAGTGTATTGATTAAAAGTAATATAATGTGCAAGCAAGATTTGAAAGTCTGCAGGTATGGCTGCAACAAGTTCATCAGTATGCAAGTGTAACTGGAAATATAATTGATAGAATTAAACAGTGCTGTAATACAGATGTCCCACCATTAATTAAATATAGTGTAACCTGCAGTAGTCTCAAGAGTACAGCTTCAGAATCTGAGGTAGTCACATGTGAGATATATCCCCTGTTGAAATGCTGAATCATGGCAGAAGTGAGGCTGTTGGAAAGTGTTTGAATCACCACTAGTCTAACATGTGAACAAAGCCTAGAAGTAGCAACCTGAACTGTGAAGTTGCAGGATGTGTGAGAGTGACAGAAAGGGTCATGTATGAATAAATAAAGTAGTAATAACCCCTGAATATATTAGCCCCAGTGTGTTTCTACAGAACTAAATGCATGTGGGAAGTACAACTTAATATCCCAAACTGATTTCAGTGTGTCAGAATCTGGAATGTCTAGGCCAAATGCTGTATATGGTGATCACAGTAAACAATTTGCAGATAGAATGAATGATTATCTGACAGACTAAACAGCCATAGTTGTCCCCTGTCCTGTCATCAAAGTGTAGCAGGATGATGTATCTGATCAAATTCAAAATAAGTAGGATAGTGATGTATTTGTAACAGGTGTAGCTTGACAGTCAAATAAAATTTATTTTGAAACATCAGCCTCAACTTAATTGTGTACCTATTACAAATGTAAATCAATGTGTAACATATGAATGTGTCATCACTTTCTATCTCCGGCCAACCCTATAATTCCATATAACAACACCCACTAAATAATGGTATGTGAACATTTCATTAATCATGGACATTTGTCCATTTCAAAATATATGCATGTCTGTTCGTGCATGTGCCCTGTTCATACCTGCAAATCTGATGGCCTGTTGCCATTAATCAACCCTGCATGTTGTTTGACTGTGTATTTCTGTTCAAATAATGCATGTGATATTGATATGCCCCTTGTTCAATGGTGTTAATATCTGGGTGTTTGTTTGATGGGAATAACAATGCATGCTGTTACAACTAATCTGAATGGAATACAATGCCACTATCCCAAACTAACATAACTACTCACAAACCTAGAACGCTTGGGAAGGCAGGTCCCAGCGGACCCACCTCTCCCACCTCAGCTGGTGACTGCACCTGGCACTAGTGCCCAGGCGGACCCCCGGTGGCCCTGTGCCACCTTCGGGTGGAAGCGCTGCAGGGGATGGGGCCCGTCCCCTCTGCAAGTGTGGCCGGAGGGGTTCGTCCACTCACCCTCCATGTGTCCGGTCTGTGGTGCGAAGGAGATCCAAGACACTATTCTTGGGCCCCTCGCCAGCTTGAGGCTCGTGTGGCACAGCTAACGGCCCGGCTGTTGCCCGCCTACACAGCCCCAGCACAGCCCCGTCCTGGGCTGTGAAGGAACAGTGGCATCTGCCTATGGGTGGGGATATCAGTTCCACTGTTGCCATCTGTGGGCTCATGCATCTTGGAAATCCCAACCTCCGTCCCCGTCAATTGTGTAACCCCCACGTGTGTCATACACCGCCCCTGTATGCGTCTTGTCTGTCTTGTCTGTTAACCTACCCAACCTACCTCCCCAGCTATACCGACTTCCTTCACCTGACATACCACTCTCACCTGAAAAAAAAAGGGCACTCTGTACCCACAAAAATTACGCCCCATACATAGCTGTCCATGTCGCACACATGTCTGCTTGACATTGAAACAGTTAATTACAATTGGCTCTACAACAAATATTAATGTTGTCCTGACACCTCTCTCAGGGGTGAAAGGTTTCCAATGTCTCACCAAAATACATGGAAATGCACAGCTGTTGCTGCCAAAGACATGGGCATCTATGGGCCTTACCTACATCCCTCCTGCAAATCCCACGCTTGTTTCCCTACTGTCTTACCCTCTTTGTGTCCCCTTTTCACCACTTTCCTGTCACCCCTTTTTCTTTTCTTTCAAAGAAATTAGCGTGGGTGTGCGCTTGTGTTAGCGGAGCTCACCACCAGTGCGCATGCGTGAGCTCCGCGCAAGCGCAGACCTGGTTTTAAGTGCTTAAAAGTGCCTTTATGGCACTTTGATTGACAGGTCCTGTACTCATTTTGAAAGTCTGGAAAGAAAAATAAATACCCACTGTCAGTCTCGAACCCAGGACCTTGGTAACATTAGTCTGTATGACCTACCACTAAGCCATGCCTGCTTTACAAGAACACAGTGCTAAAATAAATATAACATGTAATAGTAGGAATCAGTATAAAGGCAATATAGGAGATGTACTATCCAAAGCATGTCAGGTAGAGTTTTAATGGCCAAATTACTGGATTCCCATACTAGTTCAGTGTGAACAGAAACAGCCCTGCTACCTGTTAGCTTGTACATAATAACGTAAGGTAATGGACATATGTGAAGGTATGTATATCTACACATACATATATATAAATATATATTAATACATATGAAATATAGTTGTAGGTCTCAGTAGCCATACACACTCACTACAGGAAACAGTGAAGATATATGCAGCAACCAGAATCTGCAACACAGCCTGGCTCCTGTGAGACCTACTAACCCCTTTAACTGCTTAAAGGTGCCTCCAGCACTTTGATTGATAGGCCCTATACTCAACTCAAAAGCAGAATATGAGCATACTAGTAGGCCCTACCACAAGACCATTGTAACACTAGTCTGTATGACCTACCACTAAGCCATGACTCTCATACAGGAATATAGTGCTAAATAAGTGGAACATGTAATAGTAGGAATGAAGATAAAGGCAATATAGTATGTCTACTACCCAAAGCATGTCATGCAGACTTTTATAGTCCCAATTACTGGATTCCCATACTAGTGTAGTGTTAACAGAAACAGCCCTGCTAATTGTTAGCTTGTACCCAATAATGTCAGCTAATGTACATATATGAAAGTATGTATATGTACACAGATATATATATATATTTATATAGCAATACATATGACATATAGTTGTAGGTGTCAGTATGCATACACACTCACTACAGGGAACAGGCAAGATAAATGCAGCAACCTGAATCTACAACACAGCATGAAGCATGGGAGATGTACTAACCTTCACACTCACAAAACACTGTCAACAGCATACCAGCATGGTCCACGCCCTACAATCTGAAAGGGCAACGCCTATCTCACATACCCTTTTATAGCAGTGTCCTGAAATCACAGTGAGACATGCAATCAGTACACACCCAGCTGCATGCAATTAGCAAATGCTGCCTTACAATTGGTGCAGAGGCCATCACATGGACCTATGCAGATACCTACAAAAGCATTGAGTACCCACACTACACTCACGCAATACATTCATTGCACAAACACTACGGAGAGAGAGAGAGAGAGAAACAGAGAAAACAACCAAACAAATATTAGGACTGCCAGCAGCAAAAGCAGCAGCAAGCAGCAAGCAGCAAGGAGCAAGCAGCAAGCAGCACCACTGGCACAGCAACAGCTGCCACAAACACAGGTAATGCAAAGTAGCAGGTTAATCCTGTGTATACTGTGACACCTCAAATGTATCATAGTTCACTATCTATAGGTATGTCCATGAGATAGGTTGTGTGTACATAGTCATGAAATATAAACATATGTAATATTGTTGTACATGTGGGCCATAACTAACACTTCCATAGCTTAGAACACAAGGCCAGTTGTGCATATGATGCAGTAGTTCCCAGGGTCAGTAGAGGTTCCTCCTCATTGGTGTGGGACCACTGTGTATGTATGGCACTGTTCAGGTACATATCCTGTAGTATGGCCAGGGATTAATATCAGTCTGTCATGTGGTGCCATGTCCTCCAGGGGTGAATGTAGCACACATCCAGGGATACCATTTCGTAACAGTGATGATATGTGTTCTGCAATGATGAGGGTGTCTCTCACCTGGACATGTGAGAGGATAGGGAGGTTACAGTCATCTGGGATAACTAATAACACGTGTGTAGGACAATGGGGGGGGGGGGTACCTGCGCCTAAACTGTCTGCAACAATGTTGCCAATATCTGTGCATTTGGTGAATGTGAAGCATCTTAACACTGCAGACAACAGATGCCTTCCCGTCATGTGAATCTGCCCTGTGCTGCAGTAGCCTCCTACTATTGTTATACAATATGCCTGTATCTGTAGTCCACTGGACAGGATTAATAAGTGGTGTGCAGTTGTTCTGGGTTAGATATCTGTGTGCACAGTACATGCAGTATGTGGGATGTCTGTGGTAAGCATATGCAAAGGTGCTGGCAGTGTGTGTTGTGGCTTCCACTGGCCCAGTGGGCTGCATGGATAGCATCACTGTCATAACTACTGAATAACTGTGTAATTACATGCATACATAGCAAGGTAGTGTACTGTGCTTGTGGTGTTGTTCGGATATGTATATCCAGGCTGAGTAATGTGTGTCCACATCACAGGGTTGGATGGCAGCACACATCCAGTATGTATGGATGAACACCCAGAATGTGTCAGGCGTGTCACCTGTGCAGAAGTATCTGGCCATTACCTGTGCATCCCCCACAACACACACACATGCAACATATGGCAGAAGTACTATAGCAGTACACACATGTTCATAGGTTCATGCTAGGCTATCTGCCCGAGGGCATTTACAAGCCTAGCCCATCGTTTTGTGGCTTACGCCACCCCTTTAGTATGGGGAACTATACCCATTATTTTGCTGTGCCTCTGTCGAGCAGTGACACTGAGGTAATCCCTGGGGTATATCTGCGATCTCCCATCCATTGGTCAAGATTTCTCTTGAACAAGGCCAGCGAGGTGCTCTGCCTCACATATACCGGGATTTTATTCCACAGCATAGGGAGTCTTTGGGTGATGAATCTATCCCTCCAGCACGTCCTATTAATAGCCGTGTCGAGGTTTAAGTCTCCCGCCCTTGTGGCTCTGATGGATCTAGATTTTTTGAGGTGAAGCATATTCATCAAATCTGGGTTTGACATGGCCTTGTATGTTAGGCAATGGTCACCTCTGAGCAAGCTGGCGACTGAATAGAACATACATGGACATGCTGGAGGGCATATTCCTAACCGAGAGGCTCCCTTCACTCTGTAATGAGCTCGAACAGTTGAGAATGAACAGTTCATAGGTTCATACTAGGCTATTTGCCCTAGGGCATTGGTAAGCCTAGTAGAATGTGTTTGTCTTTTGCCACCCAATTGCAAGTTATGCTGCTATGCCCTTGTCCGACTTTAGTATACTGTGCCTCTGTCTAACAGTGACATAGAAGTGATACCTGGGGTACAACTATGATCTCCATCCACTCATCCAGATTCCTATGGAAGAGAGTCAATGAGGGACTCTGCCTAACCAGTAGTGTGAGCTCATTACAGAGTGAAGGGAGCCTCTCGGTTAGGAATATGCCCCTCCAGCATGTCCATGTATGTCAGTGCTGAGGTCCAGCTCTCCTGAGCATGTGGCTGTATGGGACTCTGATTGCCTGAGGTGCATCACGTTCATTACTGCTAGGTAGGACATGGCTGTATATGGCGCACAGATTGCCTCTGAACAGGCAGTATACCACTGAGTCCAGCTGGATTCACTTTACCTGGGCAGCATATGACATCTGTGTGAGCCATTGCATCCCCTTGATGATGTACTGTTGTCCTGTACCAGTTGCTGTAGGTGTCTGGTTAGGTACATCCCAAAAGGTGCATTGTACGCAATTATAGGCCTGATGATGGATGAGTAAAGAGGCACAATGACCTCCCCTGCCATACATGTGAATCACTCATGATTAGCTGGGCTATATAACATGTCTGTCAATCCACATTGGCCATGTGGTAGACAAATGACAGACCACTACCATGTTTCTTCCCCAGGTCCCCAACTACGTCTTCTGTACTCAATGGCCTAACACCTATGTTGTACTGTGCCACCAATGTGGAGGCGTGGGAATCTGCATTGAATACTGATACTCCCCCTCCCATGTTCAAGTGTTGGGGCCAACAAGAATGGTAATAGCTATAACGTGGTAGTACTGGTGTGCTCCTGTGAAACCTGAAACAGGTTCATGTTACTGCACAGATATCGATGTCCAGAATGCTAGGTAGGGTTTTGAGTGCGTGCATCCTTGGGTCTAGACGTCCAGTGTTGAGTAGCATCACTCTTACTTCCTCATCCTTTGTGATACAAATGGATGTGGGTTTGCCTTATGAGCCTTGACTAATACAGGCACTATGGGTGTAGCAGGAGGCTCCGCCAAATGTCAATAGGACTGTGGTGACAGGTGCAAGCTGTCCCTAGCAAAGCATACCACCCCAAGATGGCAGGCATTGGCACACCTGTGAATGACACCAGTATGTCAGTCAATTGTTGGAAGGGATCATCGTGCCTTGATATTGTGGCATCGTTCTAGGTGAGGGTAGGATGCTACTCAAGGTCAGGGTCAAACTGTCTCGGCTACGTGCTCAGAGAGCTCTGTAATGTCTCATGTCATGTAGTCCAGGGAGGAATGTGTCAGGCCATTCACAGCAGCATGGACATTGACTGAGTCATACCTGTACCTGCCTTGGGGTTACCTGACTGTTTGTGTTATGTGGCAGGTCATAGTGCCTGACAGGCTGCACACCGTGACCCTCACCTCGTTAAGCCTGGTGAACGTGATGTGAGTGTGCCTGATGATAGAGGCACCTAGTACAGGTGTATGAGGTGTGTTGTTAACTGTTAATGGCTGTGAGTGTTCAGCACATTGGCTTTGTGTGATATGTGTTGCACATGTTCGTTTATGTGGTAGTGGTTGCCTGGATGTCTGCTTAGGAGGTCTCTGCTGCATAGGCAGAGCTGTGGTCTGAGCCTACAAGTATGATCATGTGTGATCATGTGTTAGGTCCGCTGTTGTGGTAGGTCTACGTGAGACTGGAAGTGTAGTGAGTGATCCCTTTGCCACCTGACTGGTTATGGCAGTATTGAGTAGACAGAGCCTAGCCTCCAGTCTGGTATATGGTTGCATCACTCACATGAGTTTGAATTTGTTGTTAGGAGGAGGGGGTTGTCTGTGTACATGCATCTGTTATAACATTGTCTCTGGAGTACCACACTCACCAGCTGGACTGGGGAGGGAACTGACAACTGACCTCTGGACATGCTAGAATACTATTGTGAACTCTGTAATCACTAATGATTGAAAACAAGGTCCAGTGGGGAGTGAGGGTGTACTGACATTACCTACAACTGCTGACTGGTATAAAAGTGTCAGTGAGCAAATGCCAGGTAACCTAAGTGCAATGTGTCACAATTAAGTAAATGCAACAATGACAAGCAGTCACTTGCTGTCATGTGTAACATGGAAGTACGTACAGTAAGCAATGCAGATATCAGTAGTGAGTCACAGATGTGTTGAGAAGATGTGTACTATGTGGAAGTAGCATACCAGTGAAATAACAAGCTAACAGATAACAAGCATATAAACAAAGGTAGATCCAGGAGGCCTGGATGTAGTGTTTGCTACAACAAACAAGGTGTAGCAATGTCAGTAAGATACAGCTCAGATATGCAGGCACTATAAACCTGAAACCAGATGGCCCCAGCTATGAATGGTAGAGTACAGCCTATTGTCACACACGAGTGCAGACCACAAACCTCGTTAATGTTAAATAACTGGCCTGAAGGCCAACTGCCCATACCAGAAGTAATACACTTGTACACTGGGCCCACAATCAGCAGTTCCCAACTTCAATGGATGAAAGATATGTGTCCTGCCACCACAGTGCTTGCCACCAACCTCCCTAATGTAAAACAACCGGTCTGAAGGCCAAGTACTTAGTACAAATGACATAGAATGATAGCTACACTGTAATCAAGTTTTAACCAAGCAGTAATAAGTAGAAGTTAACACTCCCTGTATAGAATGTGTACCATGTATTGTTGAGATACTATGCTGATAACCTGTTTGTGTACCTTTCCAGATAGACATGGCACCAAAAAGGAATCCTGCCTACTCTGCTGCAGAGGATGACGTGATCCACCAGAGCCTGGTGCGTGACTATGCCATCCTGTTCTCATGCACCACCCAGAATCAGCAGGAGAGGTCTGCACTGTGGCAAAACCTCGTTAGCAGGATAAATGATGTTGGCATGCATGATAGGACATATGAACAGGTGAGACATCACTGCAGTGATTTGATAAGAAATGTCCGCCAGCGTGCTGCAGATATCCGCAGGCAACAGGTTGCCACAGGTGGGGGGGGTGGCCACACATCCCCCCCTCACCAGACAGGAGGGGCTACTGCTAAGTGTTGTGGATCCAGCCCCAGAACAACAGCAACAATCATGCATCCTGATGGAGGTTGGATCCACACAGCAGCAAGACAGCGAGCGTGGAGGTAAGATGCCATATTCATTTATTGTTATTACTTTTACATTTGCTGACCCAGATAGTCTAGCTGGATATAAGTTCATTTTCAGTAGAGGCCTGTGGAGAAAAGCTCCACACATAACGTAATAAAGGCAGACAGACAAGTTGTTAATACAGACAGCCAACATAATAGAATTGTACACCAGCCTGTTAATTAAATCAACATACATGTAAGGAAGTCAAACAGTTTAGAGTCATACACAATGTACCGTTGGTTTCAAAGCAATCCTACCTAAAGCATAATGGTTATGCAATAAGGCAAAAGCCATATACATAATAGTTAGGGCTCAGAAGGGTAGAGAAGTAGAAGGAGTATGACAGATACAATGATATGGAAGAGGCAGGAATCAAGAAGGAAAGTGAGGAAAAGAAGGAAGACAGTCAAGAGGAGGTGGGAGGGATGGGAAAAGTAGGTCAGAGCATAGAAGGACATCAAGGTGAAAGAAACAGGGTAGAAGCTAGTTTCTATGCACAATGAGGGGTTAAAGGTGAAGAGAGGGTAGGGAGAGGGACGTTAGCCTGGACTCCAAGAAGAACAAAGCCAGTGGTTTTGGAAGTACAGTTTGAGTTGACGTTTGAAGAGAGGTAAGGGTGAGATTAGAGTTAACTCCTGGTATGTACATATGACTGTTCTGTACGCTGTTACTTCATGCACGCATAAGGTGTGCATGTGGTATGTATCTGTCATCATGATATATATACAGACATGATGTGCAGCTGATGTGTATAAGGGAACTAGTGTACTACTGTACTGTATCATGTGCAAAACGAATGGCACACGTGCCCACTGACATTACTCTCTTCACACTTCCAGGTCCCTCCCATCTAGCAATGAGGCAGGCCATACATGCTGGTGAGTCTTTTTAACATTATCCGTAAAACAATTTATAAAACTAGGAAGAGTAGTGTAACTCTGTAGTAGACATGCTGGTGACTGTGTTCACAATAACTGTAATTGACAGGTAGTAAATTGAGTAGTGTAACACGGTACTGATGTGTGTGTTTACTGTGGGGTGTGCATGTGTGCAAGTGTGCCTGTGCCCAAGTGTGCATGTGTGTTAATGTCCATGAGTGCATGTGTCCATTTCTGAATGTGTGCATTAGTATTGAAGTGCATCTCTGTCAAATATGTATTGAGACTGTAATCTGTGTTCCATGTTTTCCTCCGTAGGTTCTGGTGCTGCTCTGGTGACCTGCAGCAGGGAACCTGAATCTTGTGCCCCAGGTACTGATGATGATGAAATGTCTGTAATGGTGCAGGAAGGTGTGTCTGGGTCCACCATTGGTCAACCAATTGACAGTACACAGCTTTCAACCCCGTCAATGCGCACAGTCATCCTGCCGTTACATCCTTTGTCACCATTGTCCCTAGGTGATGGACAGTCAGCAGTGGGCATAGATCAGGGTAATGTGGTACCTGTGGTACATGCATCCCCACAAGGCAGCCATGAGCAGGGGCCTCCAATGGTACCACGCAGACAGTCGCCCATGGGTTCTCGTGGGGCATCCGTGGCATTACTGCCTCTGGCCGACGTGCCCAAGGAGGTATGTCAACCTTCACTATGTTTAGAACTGTCATACAGGCACAGGCACGTATGGAAAGGTACACCAGACAGGGTCTGAGGGAGCTGAGAGCATGTCGCACAGCCATGACAGACGGCATGCGTGATGTTGCGAATGCTATCCGTAACTTCACAGATGTCATTGACAGACGTTGTGGGGGCATAGAACAGCTGCTCCACAACCAGATGTCCATGGGCCAGGGCGATGGTGTGCGTTTGCGATGTCGACGTGGCCGTATGCCAGCAAGAGCACCAGCTGGCAGTGGCCGCGGACGACAACAGGCCCACTCGCACGCCTCAAGTGCCAGCACCAGCCCCAGCAATGCTGGGTCTGTGCTGTCATCCAGACGCCCCAGGAGACCACGTGCACGTGGCTCTGGACAGTCCCAACAGGGAACTGTGTCCAGTCAACACACCCCTGCTTCCGATGACAGTACCCAGTCTGGGTTAGTACCGGATACGGCCCGTAGCACCCCTGCCAGGCACAGGTACCATGTCCGTGCCCACAGACACTGATCTGGATGACCTGACAGGTGCAGTCTGTGGCTGTCCACAAAACCCTGTACATGGCAGCCATTATGTGGGACTGTGTGCGTGCTTACACACATGCAGAAACTTAACACCTAGGGCAAACACATACACACACACACTGCACCAGCAACGGTCCACCCTGTACTGCTGCCCCTCACAAACACACATACACACACATGTCAATTGGTGTTACCAGTGGCCGGCTTAGGCATACCTAACCCATACCCTGTGCATATGATGACACTGTGCCACCTCCTGCATACTACAACATCGGTGCAGGTAAAGGTAAACACGTTGCTGATGCACAGGGTGACTACAGAGATGTGTATAAGTAGTAACATGTTGGTAACTGTTGACTGTTGCAGTATAATTGTGTGTATATCCCAGCAGTCCTGCTGCTGTAACTGTATGAATGTCCTCAATTGTTATCTGCACCCATACTACTTAACAAAGTGTACCAGCTGCACACCATCACATGCTAACATTGACTATGGCAATGCGCATCTTGTGCTGTTATGTAGATTCAGCTACATGTATCTGTTCTGTCACACATGCATTCATACACACCCTGCTACCCACACACATGCACACGCTCACCTGCCATTCCCATTATTTATCACCCTACATGAGTAGCTGTTGATACATGACAGGTACACATTTGAGAAGTGCACTATGTTGTTTACTACTGGCATCCCCTTCTCTACCTGTACTCACAGGGTGCAGGCAACCTCATCAGTTGAAAGATGTAATGTGCATCAGATACTGTAGTACCCTGATTGCCACATCAAACATGTTTCCCATACGGAAATGCACACACAGACACATCCCACATCCACACACTTGCCACATTCAGGCTTCAGAACACTATCTAGGTATATTCGGGTACATGTGCGTGTTACAGTAGCATGTAACACTATACTGAGTACTGGCAGTTAGTTGTCTGTTGTCATGTTGTCTGTATAGAATAAAAGAATTGTTTGATTATCCTACTCCGTTTTGTGGACAGGACATTACTTGAAGAAGCGTTACCTTACATGTGTTATCAGTACCACCACCTTCTGTTTTGTAGTTTTGTTTGTATAGGGTGCTATCAACATCACTGCTTGTTAAGGGTAATGACCACCCTGCAGTGCATAGCCCCATGTGGCAAAAGCCACATCCCACCCCATCATTGTGCACACACACTAACCCCACCAACAGTAAAACACATACTTTCCATTTGCAAGATTCAAACCCATACCTAACTGTGCAATGACAGTAGAAACAGACACATTAGCAGAGTGTGCTATTTGCAGTAGTTGGAGAAATCTTTACTAATGCTGTACTTAGAGGGTGCTGACATCATCTGTGTGTAGGAGGAGGGATGTGCACCCTGTAGTGTGTTCTCCCTGTTGGCAAGGCAGTTAACCCTCCCAGCATAGTGCACACACATAAACCACACTCATACTAACACACATTCATTCCCTTTGCAGGATTCAAACCCCTACCTAACTACGTTATGACACTGAAGAAAGATGCATTAGCAGAGCGCTATGCAAATTACTGGAGGACTTTACTACAGGTGATATAGTTATACAGTCCTGACATCATCAGTGTTTCAAAAGGGGATCTGCATCCTGTACGATACTGTCACAGTTGCTAATAGGGACATTTCCCACACACACACACATCGATGTGTTGGAGGTTTGCATATGTGGGGATCCAGAACTCCAGTGTGATTAGTATATGGTTTGATTGCAACAATGAGGGATATACTCCCAGTGGTGAGCAGTTTGTACTCATGTTTGTAAAGATCAGCTCTAGTATATCTGCCCCTCTTGTGGGAAGGTTGGTTACCTGTTCCATAGCCAAAGAATGTCTGATCAATGGGAACCTTAGAGCTTGGGTATTGTGGCTTGTGTAATGTTCACAGTCTATGTTTGGGTAGCTGGCATGACCCAGTATGATGGTGTTTGCAGAGTAATCTAAACTCTCCTGTGTCAGCATGAAGGCTGTGTGGGAGTCCTGAGTTTGAGAGGGTGCTGTAAGAGCTCCTCTGTGTCTCTTTCCATGTGGTCCAGGGAGGTGCGTCTCAGGTTGTTTGCACCAGCATGGACAATGTCTGCCTCATAGCTGTACTTGCTGTGGAGTGACCTGTGTGCCTGTGTTATGTGGCACATTCTATCACCCAACAGGTAGCTGACTGTGACCCTCACCTTGCTCTGTCTGGAGGCTGCACGTCTGTCAACAGCTCATGTCAAGCAAGTGCACACCCCTCATAAATGATGTGGAAACCTTCAAAGGCCCAAGGCCTGTTGAAAATATGGACCAGACTGCAGATACCTGTATAGAGGCATTCTGTGGACACATTCAGGAATGCATGGATCATGAAGCCACATATGAAAGCATGACCCAATTCTCCAAAGGAAGATGTCCTGGGCACCGGACACCAGCCATAAACACACTATACAATAGAAGGATGATGCCACTACATGATACAACAACCTCTCAAAATGTGAAGGCACCACTGATGAGTATTGGAAGACAACTACAGGCACCCATATGATTGTCTAAGGCCATCTTTGAGAGAGGATTCCACAAGCCACTGAGGATAATCACAAGGCTGCCTGTAGTTATGTTAGTAACCTGGGTGGTACTACCCAGATATGCTCAGAGGTAATCCAATATGTCACACAAAATATAAAACACACAGACATTGCCATCATCCTAGTGGACAGGTTCAATGCTGCCTTCTCTCCCCACCACACCAAAAGGGCAAATATGTCTCGCAGCACAGTGCTTCCCCCCCTGACATCACAGATGCTCAGGTAAGAGATGCCCTTCCCAAAGCAATAAACACTGCATCAATGGGACCAGACAGTGTCCCAGGCTGTGTCCTACATGAACCACAAGAAGAGCTACACCCAGACATAACACCACTGTTTAATCCCAGCCTTAATACATGATATGTGGCCAGAGAGTGGCATACAGCAACAGTGGTCCCTCAACATTCAGGTGGTGCCGTCACGGATCCTGGACACTACTGCCCCATATGTCTGACTAGCTTTGTCTGCAAAGCTATGGCAAGGATCATCATGAACCTCACATATCTAGATATTGTGGACCTACAGACATGTCACCATACACAGTTTGGCTTTGTCAATGGCAAATCCTGCCTATCAAACCTGTTTGATTTCTTTGAAACAGTCACCAAGGCCACTGTCAAGGGGTAGGAGGTCCACACAGCCTACCTGGACCTTGCATAAGCCTTGGATACAATACCCCACTTGTGCATTCTAGGGAAGCTCACCAGTGTACATATTAACCCCTATGTCACTATGGGTATTGCACAGTGGCTCAAGGGCAGGACACACATGGTAGAATTGCTGGAGCCATGTCAGCCTCCAACCTGGTACAAGTGGTGTCCCACAAGGCACAGCCCTAGGAGCTGTCATGTTCATTATATATTTGTCATAGGTACAGGCCAACATGGAAGTACTGTGGCTCAGCAAGTCGCAGGTGACTGCAGACCGAACACCATAATCAACTCACCAGCTAACACACGCATCCTCCAAAGGGACTCTTGCAAACACACGACTTGTGCCACAGCCATGGCCTCAACGTGAATGACAGAAAGAGTATAGTCATCCCGTTTGTCAAACACTAAGTGACCACAACGTACCACATATGTGTTAATCCAGTAAGTGCAGACCAAGGAATTATGGACCTTGGGGTACGCAGGTTGATAGCATTCTACCATTTGACAACAACATGGACAAAGTGGTTAGGTAAGCATGTTATATGGGCCACATCATCATGGGATCCACATGTAGGCCAGGGGAGGACATTGTGCCCCTTTTCTCATCCCTCATCATGCCCATAATTGACTTTGATGAACCTGTCGACATGCACCTTACCAGACACCTGCAGCAACTGGAGCTACCACATATGTACCTCGACAAGGGGATCAAAGTGCTCAAACAGATGCCACATACTGATTGGTTAAAGTAGCAGCAGCTCTACTCAGTGACATACTGCCTCTTCATAGGCAATCTGTGCCTGACATAGAAGGCCAGGTCATACCCTCACGTAATGGCCATGCTGCATCTCAGAATATCCAGATCCCACCAGGATACACGCTGGAAATACTTGAACCTCAGGAGTGATATACATAGGACATGGTGGAGGGGCACATTCACAACTCAGAGGCTCCCTTCATTCCTGATTATTATCCCAATAGAGGTTAGGCAGACTGACTCAGTGACTATCTTCAAGAGCGATATTAATGACTGGATGTGACATTGTAGGGTTACCCTGGGTATCACTTATGTGTCACTGTGAGAAAGAGGCACAGTATACTAACCTTGGAAAAGGGCATAGCAAGACAGATTCACAATGCATGTTGAAAGGCACACACATTCTGGCTAGGTGGATACATGCCCTGGGCAGATATCCCTGTACGAACCTATGGACCTATGTCTCTTTTCACCATTGGCCCTATGTGCTGTCAATCACCAATGTAATCTCAATACTCCGGTAGCATGTGCAAAGGTCAGTTGTCAGTCACCTCTATGGTACAGTTGTGGAATATGTGTGTCATGTAGTAATGTCACAGCTGCCACATGTACACAGTCAACCCTATCCCCTACCCATTGATGTACATCACATGTATGAGATGGAAACACATGGCCAAACTGTAACAACAACATACAAGTCAGTCAGATGCATGGACACATATGACTCAGTCATTGTCCATGCCACCACAGCTGATGTGGGATGTCGCTCACTGGGATACATGATAGGGAACATGGAAGGGATCACTGAGCAAGTGACACAGGCTGGTAGACCCCTGACCTTGGTTGGCATCAGACCCTCACCAGGGATTCCGACAAATTACTGAATGCTAATGAATAAGTGTAGCTACAACACCCTAGCTGAATGGTTCTTAGCATGCAGTCACTGCATTGCTATGGAATACTGTCTTACCACTCCCACAACAGGTGAGAACATGCAGCTCCTGTACATCAACAACATGTAGACTTTATGCCCCAGACCAGGTGTGCATCCCTCACTACTAGGCTGATAGCATCTACATCTCACACTGTATATACACATCCCACATGCAGCACCTGCACAGAAGACCACGGTCATAATGTTACCCTGTGCAAATACCATGTATTCACATATGGCAGGCATCACACATGGTAACTATTGAAAGTCACAGGTACATATGTGTATTTGGCACACACATACATCATGTGTTCATTGCCATAACCAGTGTAATCAATGTCATGCATTATTGTGAGGGACAACCCACACACATGGGCATTCTGTGTGTGCACAACACACATGGCATGTCTGTAATCAAAAGCCATACATAATTGTGATATCGTTTAGAAAGGGGTATGTGCATCCTGTGGTGTGTTTTCCCAGTTGCCAAAAGGGATGTTTCTTTCATACACACTTACCCCCCTTCACACACACTTGCCACCTGCTGGATTCAAACCCCTACCTAACTATGTTAAGACACTAGAGACAGATGCATTAGCACAGCACGCTATTCGCATTACTGGGGGATTTCTTTTCCCCTGATATACTTATAGGGTGCTGACATCATCAGAGTTTAGAAAGTGGAATGATCATCCTGTGGTGTGTTTTCCCAGTTGCCAAAAGGGATGTTTCTTTCATACACACTTACACACACACTTACCCCCCTTCACACACACTTGTCACCTGCTGGATTCAAACCCCTACCTAACTATGTTAAGACACTAGAGACGGACGCATTAGCACAGCGTGCTATTCGCATTACTGGGGGATTTCCTTTCCCCTGATGTACTTATAGGGTGCTGACATCATCAGAGTTTAGAAAGTGGAATGGTCATCCTGTGGTGTGTTTTCCCAGTTGCCAAAAGGGATGTTTCTTTCATACACACTTACCCCCCTTCACACACACTTGCCACCTGCTGGATTCAAATCCCTACCTAACTATGTTAAGACACTAGAGACGGACGCATTAGCACAGCGCGCTATTCGCATTACTGGGGGATTTCTTTTCCCCTGATATACTTATAGGGTGCTGACATCATCAGAGTTTAGAAAGTGGAATGATCATCCTGTGGTGTGTTTTCCCAGTTGCTAAAAGGGATGTTTCTTTCATACACACTTACACACACACTTACCCCCCTTCACACACACTTGCCACCTGCTGGATTCAAACCCCTACCTAACTATGTTATGACACTACAGACGGACGCATTAGCACAGTGCTCTATTCGCATTACTGGGGGATTTCCTTTCCCCAATATACTTATAGGGTGCTGACATCATCAGAGTTTAGAAAGTGGAATGATCATCCTGTGGTGTGTTTTCCCAGTTGCCAAAAGGGATGTTTCTTTCATACACACACACACACTTACCCCCCTTCACACACACTTGCCACCTGCTGGATTCAAACCCCTACCTAACTATGTTATGACACTACAGACGGACGCATTAGCACAGCACGCTATTCGCATTACTGGGGGATTTCCTTTCCCCTGATATACTTATAGGGTGCTGACATCATCAGAGTTTAGAAAGTGGAATGATCATCCTGTGGTGTGTTTTCCCAGTTGCCAAAAGGGATGTTTCTTTCATACACACTTACACACACACTTAACCCCCTTCACACACACTTGCCACCTGCTGGATTCAAACCCCTACCTAACTATGTTATGACACTACAGACTGACGCATTAGCACAGTGCGCTATTCGGATTACTGAGAGAATCCTTTTCTCCAATATACTTATAGGATGCTTACATGATCAGTGTCTAGAAAGGGGGATGAGCATCCTCTGGTGTGTTTTCACATTTGCTAGGGGTAACATTTGGACCAAGTGTGTGAGCATGCCCAGTTCAGCCTTCCCATGGCATGTTGTGTGAAAGATGTCTCATTTATCTAAGTGTGTGAGCATGCCCAGTGTGGGCTTTACATATGTTGAACTCTGCAGCCCATCACATTTGTGGATGAGTGTGACCTTCAACAAATACCTCCAGTTTATGGTTGTGTGTTCTGTGCCATGTTGTGTAGTTACTGTCCAAATGCTTTTGTGTGAACAAAACAGGGAGTATACTGTGCCTGCAGGTTTTGCATGGGATACTTTGCACACAATTGTCAACATCCGTTCATACTGACCTAACACTGTAGCACTGTCTAGTGTAGTGTTTCAGTACTTTCACTGTGGTGGTCAGTATCCTGGGCTTTAGTCCTATCACTGCTTTACATTTCCATAGTGTGCACAACAGCCTGGTTAGGGTCCAGTTGTGCACATCTGCACAAAGGCAGTGCCTCTACAGACCCTGTTAATTGCTGCCACATAAGCTTAACAAGTGTAGTCTGCAAATCTATGGAGAGGATCATAATTGAGCTCATAAACAAAGATATAGGGGACATGCAGACATTGTACCCATCCCATTTTGGCTTGGTCAGGGGCAGATCATGCCTTTTGTACTGGGTTGACATCTTCAAATTGGTCACTTAGGCCATTGTTGGGGAAAGGCAGTCCATACAGCCTACCTTGGCCTTGCAAACACTTTCAACACAATACCCCACTCAGGTATTGTGGAAAACCCTAACAACTGAAATGTAAACCCATATGTCACAAGATGGGTTGCAAACTGGCTTAAGGACGGACCCACAAGGTTAGAGTTGCTGGCACTATGTTAGACTCCAGGCTGGTCACAGGTGGTGTCACACAGGGCTCAGTCCTTGGGCCCCATTGTTTGTCATGTACTTCCCAGAAGTACAGGCCAACATGGGAGGACTTTGGATGACAATGTTAGCAGATGACTGCACACTGGGCACCATAGTGGACAGTGCATCACACACAGATATCCTTCAGAAGGGACTCACAGTAACTGATAGCTGGTGCCAGGGCCATGGCCTGAAGTCAAAGTGCACAACATGTGTAGACATACCCTTCAGGAAAAGCAAGGTGACCCCAAGCTACCATATAGGTGGCAATCCTCTAAGCACAGAGGAGGTTATCATGGACCTGGGGACCCAGGTTGACAGTCGCCGTTCTTCTGAGACTCACATTGCTAAAGTGGCTAGGAAGACCTTCTACATTGCCCACCTGATCAGGATGGGATTCACATCCAGATCTAGTGGGTCATTGTTCCCTTGTACTCTTCACTTATCAGACCGGTGATCGAGTCGAATGCCCTATTCTGGCTGTATCTCACCCAACATCTGCAGCAATTGGAGACACACTGACTGTCCCCCACCTAAAGGATCAAGGAACCCCAACAGCTGTCATATGCTGCCAGATTGAAGACACTCACACTCTATTCACTCACATACCGTCTGCTTAGAGGTGACATGTGCCTGACATGCGAGGCCATGTCCAAACAGAGATTAATGGACATGCTCCACCTCAGACTCAGAAGATCCACCTGAACCACTAGTGCAGGTGACTTACACCTTAGCAGGGATGTATGTTGGACATGTTGGAGGGATGGAGTTATCACCGGAGACTCCCTATGCTGTGGAATACAATCCTGGTCCATTTGAGGCAGAGCACCTTGCTGGCTGTGTTCAAGAGGTATCTTGACCTAATGCTAGTCGGAGAATGTGTTTGTCCATCAACACATTGTAAGCGTAGTTTGCCATGTCATATGTCTTGTTTAGTATACTGTGCCTCTGTCTACCTGTGACATAACATTGATACCCAGGGTAAACCTCCCATCTCCCATCCACTCATTAGGATTCCTGTTGAGGGGACTCAACCAGTGTCTCTATGGACAACCTGTACTGGTAGTTTATTCATGTGTGGGGGTGGCTTCTGTGTTTTGGATAATGCAGTACAGCCTGTCCTATATATGTCAGTGCTGGGGTTCAGGTCCCTCATGTGCATAGCTCCCTGCCATTCAGATTGTACAAGGTGCAGCATGTGCATTGATTCCAGCTTGGACATGGCTTTCTACATCAGGCACAGCTTGCATCTGGGTGGACAGCATGGCAGTGTGTGGAGCTGCACTCTGTTTAATCAGACTACACATTACATGTGTTCCAGCTCTGTCATACTCCTGGTGAGGTACTGTTGTGGACTTTACAGGTGCTGGATGTGTGTGCATGAGGTACATCCAACAGGGGCTGTTGTGGTCATTTCTAATGCTGATGAAAGATAACTGCAGAACCAGAATGACCTCCCCTTAGCTAGATGTCAGACAGCATGGACCATACAATCACAACTGAAAACAGGACCCTCTCCACAAAGGGAAAGTGTCCTGTCTGGTGGACCCCAGCCATAAACAAACTGTATGACAGATGAGGGTTACTAATGCAAGACAGAGCTACATCTCCAAAAGGGAAGACAGCTGTGATCAGCACTAGTAGAAAGCTACATTATCTCATAAAGACATGCAAGGTCAACTTGGGGACATAAATCACCAAAGACAATGAAGGTAACCACACTGCTTTCTTCAGTTATGTCAGACACCTGGTTGTGAACCCTCGGATATGCTCAGAGTTGGTACACAATAACATATATTCCAGTGACCTGACAGATATTGGCAACATTCCGGCGGACAGCTTCAGTGCGATTTACCCCCTCCCTCACCCCCAAAACAAGATAGTTATCACTGCTGTATGTAACCTCACTGTCATCTTGGATGTCCATGTGAGAGCCACACTCAGCAAAGACACGTACACAGCATCCATGGGACCTGCTGGTATCTCCAGTTGCATGCTATGTGAACTCCAGAAGGGGCTGGACCCATATATACAACTGCTATTTAACCTTAGTCTTGCTACAGGATATGTACCTGAACACTGGCATACGGCAACAGTGGTCCCACTCCACAAAGGAGATGCCTCCACAGACCATGGCAACTACCACCACACAAGCTTAACCAGCCTTGTCTGCAAAGATATGGGAGGAGTCATGGAGCTCTTACACAGACACATTACTGACCTGCGGACCCTTGTTCCCACCTAGTTCAGCTTTGTACAGGGCAGATCCTGCCTTTTGCACCTTTGCACCCGAAAAGTACCTACCATGAAGATCAGGGTTCTTCAACACATGTCATATGCTTCCAGAATAGAGGAAGTCCAGCTTTGTTCAGTGTCATACCGCATACTTACAGGTGACCTATGCCTGACATACAAGACCATGTTCAATCAGGATTTGGTGGACATGCTCCACTGCAAGCAATCCAAATCCACCAGAGCCATGAGAGCTGAGTATTTGAACCTCAGCACATACATGTATAGGACATGCTGGAGGGACAGAGTCATAACTCAGAGGCATCTCACACTCTAGCAGAGTATCCCAGTTCATGTTTGACAGAGTCCCTCACTGACTCTCTTCAGGAGACATCTGGACAACTGCATATGAGACGGAGGCACAGACTAGACAGAGACACAGTCATGTTATTCAGTTACGTAAGGGGGTCATAATGTGTCACTACTAAGTCAGAGGCACAATATTCAGAATCTATTCTGTACACTTATTACCACTATAAGGGGTGGCAATAGCCACATCACTATGGCTAGGCTTATACATGCACTAGGGCAGATAGCCTAGTAGTACACTATGACACTATGAAACACCGGTGTATGTGTAGCTATTGTCAATCAAACAGTATGATGTGGCTTGGGGGCTTGATATCTCCTGTATTCCAACATTGTTTTGTCTATTCCTTCTAGCTTGTCTAGGGATCAGTTGCTAGTGTCCTCTCCTGCTCAGCTGGTGAACCTGGGAATATTGAGGCACTGTTACACTTGCCTCATGTACACTGACAACCCTCTCCTTCTGCCATAAAACACACATACATGTGAGAGATGCAACTATATAGCCAAAGTGGAGGCTGAGCTCTCTCAACATAGGACTAGCAAGACCAGAGAGAAGGTGAAGGTAACTACACACACATCTTTAATCCAGTCTCACATGGCACTGTCACAACTTAAGATCATACACATAGACACACAGAGACACTCGGAGGCTCTGATCAGAAGTCTACCAGAATGGCAGTGGCCACCACAGCAGACACTCACACAACTGCCTCCACAGGGCACAGCACATGCAACACATTGACCACAGAGTCGGTGTGCCAAACAGTCACAGCCCTTAAGGCCAAACACAATGCCAGACACACTTGTCATAGGTGACTCCATAGTCAGACACACTGATGTCCCACTCACCAGATCAGGTACAGAGGAGGTCACAGTAAGCTGCCTATCGGGCACTGGAATCCATCACATAATGCAAGCACTCAGGTCACTAAACTGCAAGTACAGGTCTGACCCAGTCATAATCCATGCTGGTGTGAACGACCTGAGATGTACCTCCCTGGACTACATGGAAAGAGACATAGAGGATCCCTCTGATTATGTAGGCCAGGCAGGTATGACCCTGACCTTGACAGTATCCTACCTTCACCAAGTATGATGCCACATAAACAGAGACAAGATGATCAGCTGTAGTATTTTGCTTATACTATGGTGTCATTCTAAGGGGGTCCAATGTCTGTCTGCCTGGGATGACATGCTGGACAGGCCACGGTGATTTGCAAGGGACAGCTTGCACCTGTCACCCCTGGGCTTCCGGATTTCAGATGATGCTCTTGCCACCCCCATTGTGCCTTTTTTATGCAAGATTCAGATTCTACACCTACCACCCTAGAACACAGTAAAGGAAAGACACTAAGGGTAATGCTGCTCAATGCCCAAGGTCTCAACCTCATGCTGCACAAACTCTATGCCCTTCTCAGTATGTAGCACATTGATGTCTGTGCTGTGCCTGAAACCTGGTTCACAGCTTCTGACAGCACCCCGGCACTATCGGGTGTTACCTCATATCATGCATTCCGGCATCAGCATCCCGACAACACCAAGAAGGATGGTGGGTGTCCATATTCATCAAGGACACCCTCACCTCATGGTTGGTGGCAACACACGATGCATCGGAGACCATCCAGGTGCCAGTGACCGTAGGCAAGACTGCTCTGCAGTTTGTAGCATGTTACATGCCACCCGCTCAAACTCAGGTACCTCACACAGCTATCCTGCAAACACTGAAGGGGATAAATGTATCTCCAAACACCATCCTACTGGGTGATTCCAACTATCCACATATAGACTGGGATCACTAATCATGCCACAACACTCTAACACAAAGGTTCCAAGAGTTCATACACTGAAATGCCATGGAACAACTGGTCCCAATCCCCTCAAGTGGAGGCAACATACTAGAACACATCATCACGAACATGGGGTCACACTGTTCAACACCAGACGATACCCATCATTGGTGAGATCAGATCATGGACTACTCTCAGTGGGAGTCCACATCCCACCCACACCCCAGATGGGAAAAGAAACAGTGAAAACCTTCTCAAATGCCGACTTCACATTTCTGAGGACTGGTGTGGTCTCTTTCAAGGCCCCCAGGCCAGCGGACACCATTACCCAAGCCACTGTATCACTTAGAAATGCCTTCTACCAGCACCTCCAGGACTGCATGGATCAGGCAATCCCCAAAAAAAAGACTCTTTGTACCACAGGCAAGCATCCAGTCTGGTGGACCCTAGCCATAAACAAGCTGTACAACACAAGGAAGGAGCTACTATGAGATAGAGCGTAATCCGTGGGGAAGACAACCCTGCTTATTGTGAGTAAAACACTGGGTTCCCCCATACAATCATCCGAGGCATGTTTTGAGAGTAAACCCACTCAGGACTCCAGGGACAATCATGAAGCCTTTTTTACCTATGTTTGAAACCTGGGAGGGAACTCCCAGATATGCTCAGACTTAGTTCAGAATGATGTTGATATCACTGCACCTACAGACATTGGCAACATACTGGCTGACAGGTTCAGTGCAGATTTCTCCCCCCCCAACTGGGGGGTATGTACACCAGAGGATTGTAGCCCCCCAAACATCTCCACTGCTGGGATGGGAACTGCTCAATCCAAGGCAGAAAACACTTTATCCATGGGACCAGATGGTGTCCCCAGTTGTGTGCTCCATGAACTCAATGAGTAATTACACCCGCAGTTAGGGCAGCTGTTTAATCTTAGCCTCATCTCAGGATATGTTCCCAAGGAGTGGCATACAGCAATGGTGGACCCACTTCACAAAGGAGGTGCCTCCACCAACCCCAGAAACTACCATCCCATCAGCTTGACAAGCCTGTTCTGCTAAGCTATGGAGAGGATCATAATGGGAATTCTAAATGAAGACATAGGGGACTTGCAGACATTGGATCCAATCCAGTTTGGCTTTGTCAAGGGCAGATCATACCTTTTAAACTTGGTTGACTTTTTCAAAACACTCACCCAGGCCATTGACGTGGGCAAGGCAGTCCACACAGCCTACCTTGACCTGGCAAAGGCTTTCGACACAATACCCCACTCAGGTATCATTGAAAACATCACCAGCTTAATTGTGAACCCATACATCACAGCATGGGTTGCAAACTGGCTAAGTGACGGAACACACAGGGTCAAAGTTGCTGGTGCCAGTTCACACTCCAGAGCTGTCACAAGTGGTGTCCCACAGGGCTCAGTCCTGGGCCCACATTTGTTCAGTATCTACTTTTCAGAAGTACGAGCAAACACAGGAGGATTATGGCTGACAAAGTTCGAAGATGACTGCAATCTGGGAAGCATAGTTGGAAACCCATCTGACACAGACATCCTTCAGAAGGGTCTCATAGACATGGATAACTGGTGCCACAGCCATGGCCTTACATTAAACACTAAACAATGCATAGCCATACCCTTCAGGAAGAACAAGGTTACCACTACTTCCCATCTAGGTGGCAATCCTCTAAGCACAACGTAGGTTATCAGGGACCTGGGCACCCAGGTTGACAGTGACCTTTTGTTTGACACTCACATTGCCAGGGTAGTTTGGAAGGCCT
Source organism: Protopterus annectens (assembly GCF_019279795.1). Lineage (NCBI taxonomy): Eukaryota > Metazoa > Chordata > Ceratodontiformes > Protopteridae > Protopterus > Protopterus annectens. Next base: position 537,256,949 of record NC_056734.1, read on the forward strand.
TCTACATTGGCCACCTCATCATGCAGTGATTCACATCTAGATCAAGGGAGGTCATTGTTCCCCTGTACTCATCACTCATCAGACCAATGATTGCATACAATGCCCCATTCAGATTGGATGGGCCCACAAATTCCTCGACAGGAGGTGAAAGGGTCTCAAACATATTTCTTATGCTGCCCGACTGAAGGAATTCCAGCTGTATTCAGTCGCACTGTCTGCTCAGAGGTGACCTGTGCCTGACATACAAGGCTATGTCCAACCCAGAATTAATGAACATGCTTCACCTCAAGACCTCTACATCCATCAGAACTACAAGGGCAGGAGACCTAAACCTCAACACAGATATTAATAGGATGTGCCGGAGGGACAGATTCATCACCCAGAGAGTCCATATGCTGTGGAACAACATCCTGGTACATGTGAGGCTGAGCACCTCACTGGCTTTGTTCAAGTGAGATCTTGACCAATGGATGGGAGATTGCAGGTATACCCCAGGGATAACCTCAGTATCACTGCTTGACAGAGGCACAGCAAAATAATGGGCATATTATCCATCAACTTGCAGGGGTGGCAGAAGCCACAAAACTCTGGGCTAGGCTTATTAATGCCCTAGGGCAGATAGCCTAGTATGAACCTATGAACCTATGGACATAGGCCTGGGGCAGTTCCTGCTATTAGGACAGTGGTCTGCAGCAAGCTATATAGTAGTAGTCAGTTTTAGCCATTGGTTTTTGACCATGGCTATTCCATGTTGCTTCTTGTTGTGGTACAAACATGGGTGTGTGGTTATCCATGCTATTTATTGCTAGTCACCCTCATTTTGTATCTTGTTCCATGTTTTTGCACATGTACATCACTGTATGACGTGCAGCTGTTTCCGCAGGGTCATATGCGTGGATATGGATGTTAGCTGGGGTCCTCAGGTGTGCATATTGTACATGATATTACATTACTTAACACATGGCATTCATGCCTCAGGTGGTGCTGCAGGGCCACCTCTGTCGGATACACATACTACACTCCTGTACATTTGGAAGCAGGTACTGTCATGTTAGCCATCCCTGTTACTGTATGAGAGAGTCTGATGCGGTATCTGTCCCAGTGTTCCTACTGACCAAGCGTATGTGCTATCGTTGCCTCTTTGCCAAGGCCAGGGCATACTGGGCACGCCTCCTTCTGCCTACTGGGACAAGGTCAGGTTGTTCCTCCTCCGAGTCACCCCTGCCTGTGGTGGCCTTGGCAATGGTGGGGGGATGTTTGGCCCAGCCCTGTGCTGGTCCTGCTGCAGCTGTTTCCGCAGGATCATATTATGTTGCATAGCACATATCATGATCATTTGGGTACATGTAGTTGGTGTGTACTGCAAAGCTCCACCAGACATGTCCAGACACCGGAACCGTGACTTGAGCAGCCCAAACACACGCTCTATGATAGTACGTGTTTGTGCGTGTGCCTCATTATGGCGTTCCTGTTCAGGTGTGTGTGCATTTCTGATGGGTGTCATCAGCCACGGCTCAAGTGCATAACCTGCATCCCCCACTAGGTGTCCGTGTGGGAAGTCCCCATTGGCAAATGATTGGTACAGCTGCGTCAGATGCCAGATGTGGGAATCGTGGTAGCTCCCAGGGCAGCCAGCACACACATTCATTATTATGCCCTGGGCGTCACACACGACCTGGCAGTTGATGGAGGGTATCCCTTGCGGTTAATGTAGGCTCTACCCGCTCACCGGCTGGTGCTTTGATGCGTATGCGTGCAGTCTATTGCACCCAGCACCTCAGGGTATCCCGCTATTTGCTGGAAGAGACGATATTGCTGGCCACAACCTCACGGTCATTAGGGACATATATATGATCACTGACATGTGGTGACATGGCATCCAGGAACTGGTGCAGTACTCTGGAGGCTGATGCCTGTGATATCCCCATCATATCACCAGTTGGTCTCTGGAAGGTACCTGTTGCTAGTATTCTTAGGCCAACACATACCTTGGTTTCTACTGGGATGGGTTCCCCCTCTGTTGGTTCTGTGTGTGAGATGTGGCCTGCACAGCTCAACAGTCTGCTGCAGAAGGTCTCTGTCCACTCTGTAGCGCTCTACTATCTCCAGCTCATGTAACCCATGGTAGGTGACCCTGGGCCTGTATACTCTTCTCCTTCTCCTCACTCTGGGTTGTCTGTCAGCGTCTGCATTGTCACCACCCTCAGCAATTCGCCTATGCCTGATTATAATAGCCATGGCAGCCCCTAGCATTTCTGCTCTGAGTTCAGCTTTTTTCAGTTTTCAATTCTGATAGCTTAGTTTCTGGCAGTATCTCTTGTGAGAAACAGCCTGCACTGCTCTTTGTTGTGTTTTAAGTACTGGGTTGGGCTTCTAGTCTGCCTGTGTAATTGCCTGCTTCTAATTGTTTCCACCAATTAACTCTAGTAGTAGCTTCTGGCAGTTTCCATGTAGGTTAGTTGTTTCCTGTTTCCTCTCTGTTTCCTGAGGGGGAGCAATGTGCACACCAGCTTAAACACGCTTACAGTCACTTAAACACGCGTACACATCCTTACATGGTGTTACATGCGCGCACACATCCTTACACGGTGTTAGCTAGGCTGATTCATGCTAAAACGCTGCAAGACACTGCCTTCCACACGCACGCCAGCGCAAACCGTTGTAAACAGTTTGCAACACGCTCCCACATGTTGAACCTGCCTTTGCACAGCGCCACAAGATGCACGTATATCAAGAAACTTTGAGTGTAGGGATAGCGTATACCCTCAATTTCTTGACTTTCCTAGTGTTCTGTTGAGACACACCTCCCTCCCTGATGTCTGTCTGTCATCTGTTACCTTACATTGCCCTCCAATCTGGTACATTTCTTTCTATCCTCCCCCCCCCGTGATGTCACCTACCTCTTACTCTGTTCCTCCCCCTTCTCTAAGTCTTACACTACTCAGAAAGTGCTCATTACCTATGTGGCAGTGTGATTCAGTATTGTAACCCTCATTTACATAGGATTGCCTAGTAATGACTAGTTACATGTCTTACACGGAGCTTCCCCCCCTTGACAACCACTACACGGAGGCCATATTTTTTTTGGTCTGCAAGTCCCTCCATTGACATTCAATGTACTACATAAATCCCACAATTGTGGGCTTATAAGCTTCGGTTTTTAGTTGTAGGTAGCGCACCCCGTTTGCGCGGGTGTGCGCTGCAGTTAAACCCAGAAATCCCATGAAAAAAAAAATAAGTTATATAACTTATTTTTGCAACACTTTTTCATGCCAATGGCCACATATTTAGCCATTGGCATGCTTAATGAAACATATGCACCCTTTATTTGGAGCTGACATAGCTCCGTTTTTAATTTTGCAGAAATGTACTCAGTTGTCAGCTGAGTACATTTCTGCAGCTAACACGTCCGTTACACGGACTGGTTTTAACCGTGGATCACTCAAATACCTCATTTGCGTATCTTGGAGCTGCAAATGAGGTATTGAGCATTTCCACGCCCAGTCCGTGTAAGAGACATGTTAGCTGTCTCTTACACGGAGATTTGGGCTGTTCCTGAATCAGGAGGCTTACACTACTCTTGAACTCCGTGTAAGCCTTCCTGAATCTGGCCCACAGTTTTTACATTTCTAAGCTAAGTTCCCTTTATCTCATAAAACTAGAATCAGAACATGCTGTAATCAGTTCCCTTCTCTGTGTATTAACAAACTCAAGGCAGGCATGCCTTAATAATAATATACTGATGCTGATTAAATTCTTAATATTAGAAAACCAAGTGCTGTAGTATTAACTTTAGCGTTAATGAATGCCTGCAGTGTAAACTTAAATTCTAATGTAAAATCATGTATATTAGTGCTGCAAAATCATATTCATACTCTGATTATGAGGGACTCAATCCACATGCAGGTAAAGTGTGTGGGACTCTATCCTTATTCATCATTGAACTGCAGGAAGAGAATTAATTCCCATGCTTCCTGAAATCTTGTAAGCAAGGAAACCACATTCTTCCTGAGAGTTTATTCTCCAAAATCAACAACTGAAAACACACTTCATAAGATCTACATTATATGACAAATGATGAGTTCAAAAATGTATAAATTATGAAAAGTCATCTGTAGACAATGGCCTACATACTGGTGTTAGTATGAAAGGTCTGTCAGGAGATGATTTTATAATGCAGATTTATGAAGAAAAGTAATATTTTTTTGGCCAAAAATCATTAGTGTCATGGTCAAACAAAGTATTATATGTCTGTGAAGTGTGCAAAGTAGATCTACAGTATCAGGAGGTGACCTTCTCACCGCTGTTAGAGCTATTGTAAGACAAAAGGGAGGTAGAATACTGCTGTTTGGAATATTGTAGAATGTATGCAATTTGTCTATCCTTAGCAGACCAGGTTAGTCCCATGAGGCTAGTAACCTCTTTTCAGGGGAGACATGAACTGGTATTTATACTACTAGGGAAAATTTGGCCAAGACATCAGTAACTTCCTCTACTCTTTTTGATAGATATTGTGAGATCTTTCACATCCACCTGAACTACCACCAACTCAAATGGGACCTCGGTATAATGTCTCATCCCAAGGACAACACATTCAGTAGTGCAGTATCAGGAATCAATCTACCTGGAGTTAGAATATAACCCACAGCATTTTGCATGGTAAGTGTGCTACCTGTTGTACCACTCACCACTAATACTTATGCATATATTTTCACAATTGTTCAAATCAATATTAATATACAAAACCATGCCTGTTAGATGGCATATATCAGTTACAACATTGTGTGCCTTGATGTTTTGTACAGGATATGTTGATGAGACATGATATGTTCACGTGCAAGTCCCACAGTTTTATAAAATTAATGCAGTTATGAAAATATTGCTAATAATTACAACTGCCTTACCAAATGCACTTATTTTTCAGAATGTATTCATAATATGCACTATGTTTAAATGTCATATTTTATTAATATGTACTGTTTGCATACATCACCTGCAACATGACAATATCACATTCCATTTTTTGCATTATATATACAAGTAAAGACACTTAGTGCATACTTTATATTTTTATAATACTTCATCATAGTGAATGCTATTTTGATTGCACAATTTAAAATGCTAATCCTTGTACCTTTATAATGTGACATTTTTCATCCTACTTATTGCTGATGTACATTTTAAACTATCACCCTAATTTTATGTTATGCAATATCTATAATGTTTTGCTTCTGTACTTGAGTAATCCTGCTTTGTTAAACTGTGTCATATATGGAGGTTTTCTCCCCGGGCTTTCCACTGAAAAGGACTTGTGTCTAGTCGGATTTTCCTGGTAAACAAATGTAAAATAAATAAATAAATTTTGCATTATTAATGTAACCATGGGAAATAATTCATATTTTTCTTAACTTTTTGCAATATCCCTGGCTGACCATTTTAATATGTATGCTTACCAAATCATGCCTGATTGTATATGCCACCTTGCTGCCTTAGTTTTGTATAACCAGATGCACCAGAACTTCAGAAATTATATTTTGAAAACACTGACAAGTATATACATTTCAGAAGTTTAGAGAAGTGACCTGTATAGATAGTTATACTTTTGCAGAATACATAGGAAATCTGTTTCCTGATGACTATACTCTTGTAAGAAACCATGAGTGAATGAGTGCACGCATTTAAATAAATGAATTTAGTATTAGTTATTGAAATTTCACTAACTTGCATTGTCTGAACAAGGAGTTTTGACACTGCAATGACAAGGAAATGGCATTTTGGCACTGCAGTTGTAAGACTAAAAATTTCTTAACTCTACATAAACCACATCAGATACCATGACTTGACATCTAAGGGAAAGGACTTGCTGCTTATGAAGCAAATAAAGGGATGACTGCTAGATTTAGCTTTTCTACAATTTGAAATCTTTATTTTTGTCTGTTTGTGTAAAATAATCTAAAGCTGTTTGTAGATCTTATATGAATACTATTGCTTTAGCGGACTGGAGTTCTGCTGTGGCGACCCCTAACCGGGAAAAGCCAAAAGACACAACAACATTGCTTTAGTGGATTTTAAAACATTTTGTGGCAATTTCTAAATAATTTATTTTTTTTTAGATCATTCCTAATAAAGAGATCTACTATACTAATAGGAAACCACTTCAAGATGGTCTAGTCTGGACTTGATCCTCTAAAACAACATTGTGGCAGTAAGTAAAACTGAATTTAAAAGTTTCATTATGTGCAATACAATAAATCTATACTGGGAATTCAGGGTAGGGGATATTGATGCAAAATTGGTACTACGCAAAAAAGTCACAGGGCAAATTAAGCCACCTGATGGAATACCAACATCAATAGGTTGTATAACAAAACAAAGAAAATCATGACCAGAAATAAAATATGCAATGTCCAGCAAAATAAGAACTCTTCCATCAAGCTAATTAAACAACTCAGGGGGACTCAGTAAGCCTATCAAATCCAAATCTGAGGTTAAATTAGCCCCCAGGCTAAGGACAACTACAAGACATTCTTCAGGTATGTCCAGAACCTCAAAGACAGTAAACAATGTGCCAAACTAGCTGTACATTGAGACATCTATACTGAGCTGGAGGATATAGTACATCTCATGGTCGATACATTTTATCCTGCTTGCTCCCACCAGACACCTCTCACAAAATATCCCCAAACAATAGCTCTTCCAACTATCACTAGGGAACAGGGCCTCAAAGTCTCCAAGGCCAAAAACATTGCATCAAGTGGGACCTGATGATATTCTGGAATGCCTTCTTAATAGTATGAAACATGACCTACTGGGGACACAAGAAGCACTATTCAGTCATATTCCCTATAATTTGTAAAGAATATTCCACATACTGCTGCTGTAGGTTATCCCATTTTATTATAATACATTTCCAGGTGTTTGTAATATTGCTGTCAAAATTTTGAAATCAATCAGCTAAATACCTTTATTCATAATACCACCCATTAAAATCTGTTCAGGTGATCAATCATTCATTAAAAATATCATAATTCTTTTATTAAAATGTACCAGTGAATGGGCGTTCATTCATTGAAGGTTGTGCATTAAGCCCGGCAAGCCAGCACGTAAAAATCTACTGCCAATCATTAGCGGACCGGAGTTCCGCTGTGGCGACCCCTAACCAGAAAAAGCCGAAAGACGCAACAACAACAACAACCAGTGGAAGACATAATTGTATGAACAAATAAATACACCAAGAAATAAATAATCAAATAATATAGAAATAGTTCATAACAAAGCTATAAAAAGTACAACAAGGATCAGCCTCTTTGCACATTCCTGCCTTATTCTTTAATTTGTAGGGTACTAAGCTATAAATAGTGTGAAGTATTACATACAATAGCAGGTGAGTGGTGGTTTCACACAGGGACTGGTGATTCAGAGATGCAGTTATCATGACCACTCTAGTGGAGAAAAAGTTTGGCATGTATTATTTGCTAATGACAGTCAACTTGCTAATAAGAACGATCACAAATGCAAATGGTAACATCAAACTTTTCAGAGTGTATCAAAAATACATAAAATTAGCATAACAAGTTACAGTGACCCTCCCTTCTAACGATCAGGACTTCCCCGTTTACAGGAGACTGACTTGCATTATGAAGCTAGAAGTGATATCAGCACTAATAAAGCAGCATGGGTTCATGACTGCCTTTTGAGTCAGCCCATGAAGTTATGTCATCACCTCCTGCATCATAAATTTATCAGTGGCTAACGTGCCATCATCTCCATGACCAGGACATTGCTAACTGCTATTGAGTAGACAGAGACACCATACAAGAGTCAGTAGATGTGCTGAAATCGTATGGAATCAAGGAGGATAGGTAGAAGCCTATTGCAGTGAGCACAAATGTCTATGTACCATTAGCCATACTTACAGGGACCTTTCAGCATCAAACAGCAGCTGCATTCAGAGTTTTGCAGATATCGGCCTCATGAATTCTACATCATTTCCTTGACATGATGTAAAAACAGACTGAGGAACACATTTTGTTTCCACAGACAGCAGAGGAGATAACTACCCCATATGCAGGTTATCTATGATATAGCCCGTTTCTCTGAAGTCCCGGGGTACTTTGACTACACTTGCATTGCCATCAAGGTTGAACCTGCTCCATATGATGCCCAGTATATAAGCTGGAGTGGCTTACATTCCACCAACTGCCAGGCAGTGTATAATGCACAGGGTATTACATGAAATATGTCTTTGCACTATCCAGGCAATTTCTATGATTCATTTGACTGTTGTGTGAACTATATCAGTGTTCCATAATGGGTGTATTTCCATAGGGTTATCTAGTGGGCACATGCATGCACTGCCAAACATGGAGTCCTTGATATTCTGCTCATAGGGAGGTAGGAAGCAGGCCACTAATAAAGGAGATCATTCCTATGTGTTACAGGGGATGCAAGATATACCTTGAAATGATGGTTGATGATCTGCATCCATAAATCCCAGACTGTGGCAGAGATACTTATAAAACTGCACTGTCATAGACGTGGAATATAACTAAATGTGTACTCAGAGTTAAGAAAGCATAATTCTGCTGTTTGGATAAATTTGGGGTAGCGCAGCTGTATGCAGCAGTAACTTACAATATGAAGTTTATGGCCTGCATCATGCTGCACAGTACAGTTGTAGGAAAGCAGCTACTATGTGAGAACATCATAGTACTTCTGGACAGTCATTTGCCAACACTTGAGAAGGCAGCAGGTGGGGGTCACTGGAGTAACCAGCTGTAGCTGCGCCTCATGGGATTTAGAGATTAGTACAATACATAGCAGCATTGGCAAAAGGGCGGCATGTGGTCTACAACTATCGGACATGATATGGACAACATGGAATAAAAATAATGCATGTCTTAACACACCCATTCTATTAACTGGCAAAACTGCTCATCAGACATTATTATACTTACATAAGCCAGAGAAATGGGCTTGGTAAAGTCATCATCATCATTTGTACATCGTTGGGTAGTAAAGGTGTTATGAGCTTTGCAGCATATGTGCACTAACATGTTGTGAACATGACATCCTAGCCTAGACATGTGCAAGGATAATTCTAATATCATTGACTGTGGCTGAAATTCCATGATGATATAGCTGCAATTCAAATTCAACAGCAGTAAATTACCATGCCAGTAGGCCTGCATAACTCTGATAGAAAGCATGGCTACCATATTGCAGGTGATTATCTTATAATGAGAAAGTTAAGAAGCGCAATACAGTGGATAACAGTTCTTACTGCCATATGGGCATATTGACAGTAGTATACTTTGTAGGTGGCTTTGTTAATTAAGCTACAGTTTTCCTCCTTGTTTTCACCTGCAAAGTGGGTATGGTTTTAACAGTGCTTCCTCTCACTGCAGCCAAGAAGTAGAGCTCTTTTTCTTCTTCATGCACATGGATTATATGGAGGATTTGCTGGGACAGTATGGTAGCCTCCCTGTTTAAAACTGATGCCTGGCATTAGCTTGCCAGGGTGCTGAATGTTGTGACTGACATTACTCACTGAGGAATTCAGTGCTGCCATAGGTATAGCAAACTGCAGAGGTGCTGCTCTGATCTGTTGTAGCAGTGGAAGATATTAACATATCAGGAAGAGACTACCAGCCTTCTATAGTAAGTACTGTGTACATGGTTTGGCAGTGTCATTTCTTACTATTGTCTTTTACTGTTACTGCCTTCTTCTGGCAGGGACATCATTGTTCTGACAGTTGTCTGTTTATATGTTTCAACACCAGGACAAATAGCATTAAATTGTGAAGCATGCCAAAATAAAAGTTTCAGGCTCTCTATGGTTTGGATAGAGCGTAGCTCATAGACACGTATCTTTTAAAACTGATATGAAATATCATATGCAAGTATACTAATGTGTGCATGTGTACATTTCATATACATGTATACTAATATGTGCACGTGCACATTTCGTATACATGTATACTAATGTTTGCACGTGCACATTTCATATACATGTATACTGTATGCATGTGCACATTTCATACACATGTATACTAATGTGTGCACATGCACATTTCATATACATGTATACTAATGTGTGAACGTGCACATTTCATATACATGTATACTAATGTGTGCACGTGCACACTTCATATACATGTATACTAATGTGTGCACGTGCACATTTCATATACATGTATACTAATGTGTGCACATGCACATTTCCTCTTTCTTTTGTTTTGTTCTCTCTCTGTCTTTACATGTCAGTTGTGGAACAGGATGTGGTGTGTCAGGGGCCACCTGACTTGCTACAAGATCACCACTGGTCCCAAGGCCCACCTCTATACAGGATTATAAAGGTCACCCCATGGAAGGTGGCCTAGAGGGCTCAATTGTGTCCTTTGTGGCCATCTCTCATGGGTGGTGGAGGCTCCTCCTCTAAGAATGGCCCGGATGGATCCTGCTAACCCTTTTCATTTGTATGATGGCTGGGCACAAATGAAAAGGACTAGAAACTGAATGTCTGCAATGGGACCCTGAAGCATCTCCTTGTGTCATGGCTACAGTTTCATGGCAAGCTGGTCCCATTAATCAGGCCAGCTGACAGATCCTGCCCATGATAATGGTCATGGAATTGAATGACATCTGGAAGCTTCATCATCTATATAAATTACGTTTTTAAAAGACTATGACTAGGATTCATAAACAAGTAGCTCCCAATGCAAGATGGTTCACAGCTAAGAAGGCGTTCATCACACATTGTCTTAGAATTGTCACACTCTGCATATGGCCACTGCTGACAGTTTAGCCTGTATTAGGTCAATGACAGCTTTGCCCTACTTAAAGTTACAATGACTATCTTCTTCATATAAGCTGCATGTGAAAATAATATGTGTATCATATTGAAACCACATAGGAGTTATATAAAAATAGGCTGGCTACCTAAGTCATATGTCCCTTGTGCAAATCAAGTATCGAATGTGATCTGCTTCACAAGTTGTGGATGCAAACAATGTCAAATGACCTAAGACAAGAAGTTAAATGTGAAGGTTTGATGGTTTCATAAGATTTGTTTTGACAATTTAGATGGATGGGAGAATAATAGCTCTCAACATCTTTGATCAAGCATTCTGCACAAAGTGATAAATAATGGGGAAACCTAAAATTAGGGACAATATATAAATAATACTGTAATTTACTTAGAAATTTAATAGAACAGGATTTGCATAAACATGTATTTTCTGAATAATATGTATGGAACTCTAATGTCTGGAATTACTGTGTGACCATTTTCTTTCAGTGATTTACCAGAAAAAAATGACAACCGACAGTTTAGAAATATGAGACAAAATGAGGAAGATTTTGCAAAATCACAGAAACCTTAGAGCTATGAGTTTTAGATTCTAGGTGCCTGCCCTTCTTATTCATTTGAAAATTAGATCTTAAAATGAATGTTCTACATTTTATTCAGTGTTAACATTTTAACAACTATGTATTGCACTTGTTTAGACAAGCTTTCTGTAATCAAAACCATACCAATTAGTTGGTAATTTTTGTTGTTCGGTGACATAAGACTGATGAACCCGGAAAAGAATGATTTCTTATCTACTTGCTGTGAAATGTCACCAACAAATCCAAGTGAATAAACTTTCTCATCATGGTTATATTAAATAGCAGATATTTAACACAGTAATGACACAAGCTGAATGCAGATCTAGTCTATCTCTAGATAGTTATTTACTATTTTTAAATGTTGTTAGAGCCTTTGCAGACTTCCTCATCCAATGTCATACTTTCATGCATCTAATCAAAAAGTATGGTTAAAGTTTATATACTTTTTTATTTTCATGTCTGCATGCCTATTGCTCATACTGTAACAAAATTATATTTTAATTAGCTCTTCATTAGCTAAAAAAGTCAAAACTGCTAAATTCTGCATTTTTTCAACCTGTTTTAAAATCAGTGGTTAAAAAGCTGATAAAACTGAATTCTTTGTAAGTATGTGTAGTACTTTAAGTTCTTGATTTGCAACTGAGTTTCCCATTGTTCTTAATTATAAACCCTGGATGGTCAGCTAGGTAAAATGTGCAATGTTAGTGCACTAATTTTCCGATGTGCAGAAATTTCATACGTGTTGTAAACAGTTAGTTTTTAATGGCTCACTATTTTCCCAGCTTGTCCATTTATCATCCTGCTGCAAAAACAATATTTGCTGTATCTCCATCTGTAAGCTATGCATGATTCTAGGTAGTAAAAATGCATTCCTTTATAAAATGTTTTGAAACAGTTTGTATTCCTGATATCAAAAATGCCCATACATGACAGTACGTTCTTAACGGTATTATTAGTTGTCATGTGATTTAAATGCACTTTAAGTGACTCCATTGTGATTGCTTTGCTGTATTTCAAATTTCAGTTCAACTTCTGTGCAAAGATGGATTTATACTCTACAGAGAAGATACAATAATATGCTGTAAAAGAAACTTGTTGGGGAACCATTTTAAAGACCGGCATGTATTCTCCTTATGAAGTAATTCATTCAATGTTGTATCTGTATTGGAAAGGCACCATTTAATTTAAAGAGTCCGTCAAAGAGCTGTGTGACTAAAAACAAACACAGGTAAAGCCAGATTGTCAATATGCAGAATTAACCCCTTCAAGTAGGACTCCACATTCTTAGCACAAAACACTTTTAGAATAAAAAATCCATTAAGCACTTTATACCAGTGAGATTTATGCATTTGTTAATGTTATTTACATTCATTCTACTTCCTCGATTTTCCAGACTTAGCAGCAGCTCATAACCTCACGACTAGCCAGTTATATCACTGTAAGTCAATCAGGGGAGATCAGCTTTCCATGGGCAACAGTGCAAAATTCTTCAACAACAGCACATAGATAGTGAGCCATGGCAGAAGCTACAGACTAGTGCTAGTCATGTTTTGCGCTACTGCATCACTATTTCTGGACTTGTCTTATAAAACAGATGCAGCCAGCTTTGAGAAGCCATTTGCAAAGAAGTAATATTTGTTGTCCATAAAATTTGTGAAAGGATTATTCAGATGTGTATATATGTATGTATATATATATATATATATATATATATATATATATATATATATATATATATATAAACTTTTTATATAAATTCATACACAGATATGATTTAAATTAAACTGCATGGACCTGTAGACAAGTACTAGGCTAGCTGCCTTTGCAGGCCATTTCAAGCCTAGCCAGTTTCCCTTTTTGTGCTCAAAATAGCCTGTCCCATTTGGTTATAGACTGGCCTTATCCATCCCATGGTTGATAATTATGTATTACTCCTAATGAGAATAACTGGAATAATACCATATATAACTTGAGGGGACCTGTGCATGACTTAAAGCATTTAGGAGCTGTATTTGTCTGTTAGTAGGGATGCAGTCCTGTGGTACATTTTCTGTTTCCCATGCATGGATCTAACATGTATGTGAAAACGGACAGGGATGAGCTTTGTTTTATGTGGATGGGGAGTCTGTTCAACAGCAGCAGTATCCTTGGTGAAATATACCTCAACCTCCAAACTGTTCCACTGATGTTGCAGACTAGGTTTAGATCCCTAGACTGAGTATGTCTGATGCTATTTAACTTCTTGAAGTGCAGTAAATCCACCAGTAATGGGTCAGGGAATGCCTTGACACAGGTCCCCTCTGAGGAGTCTGTAAGATACCAAGCATAGTGACAGGGCTGTCAGTCCATGTAGAATACGTTGTTTAGACCTTGTATCCTTTTAGTAAGTTATCTCCGTGGACATTCCAGTTGCTGCATGTGTCTTTACAGATACATGCCAGACATCCTGAGATCGTTGGGATGGCAAAGGGCAACTAAATTTGTGTTCAGAGTTTAGATTTACTGTATCTAATAATCCTTCTCCAATCAGTTTTGTAACAGTGGGCAGAACTGAGTAGTTTGCATTTGTCTTGGCAATTTTTTAGTGTTAAAGCTAAGTAGAAAGGTTACCAACAAGTAGCTGACTGAGCATGAAGTACTGTTAAAATATTCTAAAAATGTACACTTGGTATTCTGGTATCACTTCCTTGAGTATCAATACACTAAAATAAATGCTCAGACCATTAGTATTTGTATAGATTTTGCTTTTAAAGTATTAAATGTGAGTCAGATAATTCACTTTGAAACCTTCCATGCCCATTTTACGAAGCTGTTTATTTTTATCACATTAGCTGTTTTTCCTGAATCATTATAAAGGTTTTTTCTTATGCAGACAATGTAGTTTCTGAATTCAGCAGAAGACAGGGTTCTGGTTAAATATCTGAAACTAGATGCATTTTCCTTCACAGAATATCTGTTTATGATTCCTATAACTTTAAAAGTCTTCAGCTCCTACTCTGCCAAATGAAGTCCAACTAAATTATTCACAACCACCAGAAAGTTTCAGAATATGAGTAGTTCTAGAGACTGTCATACAGAACTGACCATTTTACAGCTTCTATAATAGTTTACAATGCCGATGTTATGTACTTTACTTGGACCATTTCTTACCGAGCCCCCTCAAATGAACTATATCTAGCAGTGCTTTCCTGCTTAACTAAATAAAATAATAAATATGTTGTCCATGATTAACTAAAATACTCTGATGCATACACAACAAAATTAGACCTTTTTTCTATAATATTTATGTTGCATTACACAGTATGCAAAACATATTGCTAATTGTCACCACATGAAAAAGTAATATATTGGGCCAAATTCCAAATACTTGCTCTCAGTGTGTATAACCACTTACAGCATACAGTTTATAGATTCATATGTAAGTTCTAGGCTAGATGCCCTTATGGACAGTTTCCCTCAAAGCCGAGAATCAAATCCTATACTTTGCATGTGAGGTAAACACCTTAATAATTATGCTAACCCCCAACTGTACAGATTTTCAAAGAACATCCAGATTTTGCCTATTTTTGGTCTGGTTCTCATAAAATGTATGTTTTTTTTGTTTGTTTTTTTAACAAATCTCTTCTGATTGAAGTCACTAAATAATGACAGACATTTGAGTTTAAGACTTCAAACTCTTCAGAAAATGCATGCGAATACTCATTCTGTTATTCCATCAACTTTCTAAGATTCTAAGAACAATATTTAAAATCTGTCCCTATTTTTGGACCTTTGTCCCCCCATATTTTAGGCTTTATCCATATTTCTTGAGCTAAGATGTCGATTGTTGATGTTGATGTTGAGGTATGATTTATAGTAAGAACAGGCTGAAAGCAGATGTTTTGGAATATAGTTTTCGGTGTAAGCCTGTTTATAGATAGTCCTTACACCAAAGTAAGTCAGTTAACACTGAAAGCAAGTCTTTCAGAATCAGGGCAGACTTACTATGAGAACAATTGTTTTGGAATGTGGTCTCTTATGTTGCTACCAATGCAAATGTAATAATGGCATCATTTTAATATAATACTGATGTGAATCACCTCAACTTCAATTTATCCTCAATAAAGTATTTTGTTTTGTAACAGTAATCTTTTTTATTTTGGCAATACTGGGTAAGCCTCTTTCCGGACTGCACTTAATTTCAGAACTAAAACGTATTAAAGCAAAGGGCAAAGAATAGGTCATCTAAAATATATAAAACTTTTGTTGACTGAAACAGAGTTACAAAAAGTAATCTGTATTCTATTCTTCATATAGGTGATCCAGGTTCAGCCAGAAATGTGGTAAACCACAATTCAAAGGCTTCAGAAGGTAAATCAAAAATGAAGAGAATACATTCAGGTCACAAGCTATACATTGCTTTTCTGGAAACTCAGCAGTGTGTCTGTCTGTATGTAAGTGAACATGAGAAAAATCACAGTATAGATAGTAGTTTGTTGTATGACATGGTTATTTAAAATTATTCTCTTTTTTCAGATAGACATTGTTTCTTTTCCAGTTAGGTAAAGGTGAATGGAAATGGAGGAAATCTGATGGAGGAATTATACTTGATTAAATGCTAAATACTTTAAAGTGTCCATCCTATCAAGATCAATATGTCTGTCAGCTAAGTCATAAACAGTTTGTTTCATTTTGTGTAACTAAATGTGAATGATTTACTGGAAGTAAGGAATTATAATGGTTTAATTTACATGCATGACATATGGCACATTCCGTAAGCAGGAAAGAGCACCTGTGAATAAGACATTTTCATAGCATACTGAATATTTTCTATCTTACACTAATGCTATAGAACTAGTAAAAAGAGAGATGTGCATACTACAGAGAAAACCTTGGATAAAATGAATGTTACTGTTAGTTGCTCCTTTCATTGCAAAAACCTTGATGACACAGAGTGAAATTTTGCTTTAAAGAAGCTCAGACATTTACAAGCAAGATCACCTTCATACCGCCTGCACTAATTTGCTCTCTCTCTAGTAGCTGTGAAACAATGCTTTTATTTTTAACTAAGGAAACATATTTGTGAATTTGTATTGCACCTTACAATCTTTAAAGCATCTGCTTTTCATAACAATGTAATGATAAAAAAATTGAGAGAGAAAACAGGCTTCAATGGTCATTCAGTGCAAGGCTCTTTTTTACATATGCCCATGTACGCACATCTATATAATCTGAGATTGTATGATTTTATGAGATCAGCACACTCCACTTCTTTTCTCACTGATTGCATTCTTAGGATAATAGAATCACTTCTATCTGCAGCTGATTGCATAAATATAAGAAGTATGTGCACTGCATTTGCAAATCAGTAAAATCATATGTCAATGCTATTCTTACATAAAAAGCATTGTAAGAATTATTCAGGTCTTTTTGCTGTATTACTTAGTCTAATATATTCTGCTGCAACTGAAGAAAATGTGAACATATGGCAGATTTCTCTGTACATGAGCTTGATGCCTCTGTTGCTAACAGGAGATTAAGAAAGTAACAATTTGTAATGCCTAAAACAAATTAGTAATTTAAACCTGGCAATGTAGCATTATGTATAATGCTATTATAGCTACAGATATGTATTAAAATGTATTAATCTGTAGTGCTGTACACTGCAGTTCAGACTATAAAGTGGAAGATTCTTTACCTGTGCATAAGACAAATAAAATCTATACAAAGCACAGTTTCTAGGAAAAGCTTTGCCTGCTGGTGGGTTCCAGCTGACTATCACTTCTCCTTTTATGTCACTGCCACTGTTTATTTTTCCTGGAATCTAGCACCTGGGTAGTCTATAATTACAGCACCAGGTGTTTTGCCTTCATATAGAAAGAACTTTTGTGATCTTGAGCAAAGATGTATATAAGAGCATGATGTCTCCATAGAGACTTACTCATTTTCAGAATTAGTAAGCATGAGGTAATGCAATTAAAAATGTAAAGAAAGACGAACATGTGACAAACATTTCCTGATCTTTACATCACACTACTCCTAGTGGTATTTCATAAAATGTTTAGATTTTATACCTTGCCCTGGCTGCTGTTTTGTATTTTCACTTACCTTGATTTGAACTTTGCAGTTATACAGCACGAGTACCATGCATTCGCAAATCCCTTATTACTTTTTAAAAATCTTGCAGGTAAGTTTCCTCAGAAAGAGAGACAAGGGGCACCGCAGAGCATTTAGGTCAGTTATTTAATATTCACGTTAAATGATCTATTTAAGTTACATAATAAATAACTTTCAATCAAATGTTTATATTATGCATATGTTTCAGTCTCTAATTACTTGAGTCCAGTCCATTAGTATGTGTCTTTTTTTTTCTGTCAGTCATCTATTGAGCTATCTATGTCATGGTTATATACATCTCTATCACTAAAATGTAGTGCATATTACCAAATCATCTAACTTACAGTCTAGTACAAGGGCTCACTTACCATTAGCTTGGAACACACTTTCCTGCTGCCACTCAGTTGTTTTGGCAAGTACCCTAAAACCTACTGACTTGATCCCATGATTTAACAAAAGGCAAACTATCTCTCCCAGAATCCTGACCTTAATTATTAAAACTCTCACTGAACTCCATATAGCTTCCTAAAGTTAAAATCCCCCTCTCCTCACTAAACCTAACATTCTGATACCTCCCAAAACACAAATCCCCCTTCCCTCACTAACTCTAATCTCCCAATCATTCCCTAAATCTAAAATCCCCTTCATCTCTCTAAATCTAACCTTCCAATATCTTGTGCTTTTTCCCTAAACCTAAAATCTCTATCCCCAACCTCAATCTCCTGATTGCTTCCAAAGACTAAATTTCCCCTCCCTTCCATAAACTTAAACTTCCCCTCCCCATTTCTCTTTCCTATTTACCTGGTCCATGGTGAGCACTTGCTGGTGTGTATCTACTAGGATGCAAGTAGATGGTGCTGTGGTTGCTTTGCTGAACTTATGCTCGAGTTCGAGTAAAAGTAGCTGGTCAGAAGAAGTTACAGCCATTTGAGTCCCTGATAGTGAGATACTAGAATTTGAGCAGCTGGAGCTCAAGCAACTGGAAGGATCCTTCTGACTTCCCTGATATTTAAGAGTCTGACCCTTGAAATGCTTATTTGCCTTATTGTACATTTCATACAATGAGCACCGTATGGCAATGAAATTCTTCATATCTTACTTCAATAGATGACCGACATACAGGGGTCTTGCCATTAGGCTGTGTAAAGAATCAAATTTACCTGTTGTACAGTTCAAATTTTTAGCTGCATGATCCATGTGTGTCTTAAGTGTTACAGAAAGGAATTTTAAAATGTGCAGTTTCGCATTAACTTCTTCTCATCGTCTTTTGATAGGGATTTTTGGAAATATTGGGAATAACTTGCACAGGAAAATAGCAGTGCCTATCTTTTCTACCTTATATCAAGTATAAGGTAGACACAACACTTCCAGACTAATGCTAATTAACTTCTCTCTGAAATGGTTTAAGTGAACTACTTTACTGTTATACATGGTACAGCATTACATGATCACCAAAGTGCTTGGTGGTCGACATTAACAAATGTATCTCTTCTCCCACAGTTTATCAGTGAAATATTTCTTATTTCATAAAACAAACTACCTTACGTTGCTGTAGTCCATTCCAAACCTGTTTACACTTAAATATGGATTCCAAATGTTTCTTAGCAGTGACAGCTTGACAGAAGAAAGTCTGGGTGACCAGACTTTTTTTTATTGGTACATGCGCAATTTACAATGGGGACTCTGGTTGGGCTGACCAATCAGTGTTTAGGTGTTTGAATGTTAATGAGCTACCACTGCATAATAATGCAGAAACAATACTCCCATGAATTTCACTACATTATTTTTGATGAAGTATGAACTGTATTACTCCATTCAGCTAAATGACATAAGATATCTTTTATTTTCTCAGTGCTGTTGTAGGTATTCTTGAACTCATTTGAATAGCAGATGATTTAGAGATCCTGCCTGCATTTTTAAATGATACCAATAGCAGTCTTTCTGCATCTACATAAATATTGCAATTTGCTATGCTTCCTTTGTCTTTACTTCTTCACTTTATACACGTGAATGCAACACTGTGTGTGTGTGTGTGTGTGTGTGTGTGTGTGTGTGTGTGTGTGTGTGTGTGTGTGTGTGTGTGTAAATGTAGGCAGTTCTTGCAATGGTCAAGTCACAGTGTACTATGTCTGTATTTTGCTAGTTGCAAAGTGAGGCCAGCAGTACACAGCTAATAGCCATTGATGGTAATAAAAATGTGTAGCCAGCAATGGGGAGAAAATGACAGATGTTTCACCACTTATCAGACTGCAATATTACTTTTTTGCTTAACTTCCATTGACCATGCCATTCCATTCAGTACAGCTGCTTTTTAACCACTGCAGATCATTGACTGAGTCATGTTTTTTTCTCAAATATTTTTTTATTTTTTAAATACAGTTAAATAAATTCTATAGTATTTGTATATAACATCTTAAATAACTATGTACACTATTTACATCAGCCTGACACTATAACACAGCTCAATATATACAATTACTTTATAGGTATAACACTCCAGTTATCAGAGTATATCTGTTCAGTTATTGTAAAGTGTCAATCAATGATGACTTTTTTCCATGGATTGTTAATAAATAGCTTAGGATGAATCCTTAATTCTTGAATTTTAATTTCCAACAATGCTGTGGTCTTCAGTGGGCTGTAGAAGTCTTCCAAAGTCGGTATTGTGTTTGTATTCCATGTTTTTGTTATACACTTCCTTGAGATTGCAAGTATTGTCCATACTAGATACATATTTGACTCATTCAAATGAGGACGTTCGTACACATTTAATAATACTAGAGCTTTAGATAAGTTAAATGATTCATTAAATGAAGTTTGTAAAAAGTTTTTAATACCATTCCAAAATGGCTTAATTTTAACACAGTTGAAAAAAATGTGATTCCAATCTGCACTGTGTATTTGCTCACACCTCCAACACATTCCCTTTGTGGAAGAATACATTTTAGTAATTCTATCTGGAGTTAAGAATGTTTTGTGCAAGCATTTCTAATTAAAAACTTTCCAGTATTGTGTAAAGGATGTATGTTTTACTGATGATAACATATTTAATTTAATTTCTTCAGTTAGCTGTAATGAGTGTCATTTTGTTATATAATTCAAATATGAGGGTTTGGGTGTTGTTTTATAATTTATCAATATCTTGTATAATTTTGAAATACTATTTTCCATGTCATAATCATTATATATGAGTTCATATAGGTATTTTATAAGTTTAGGTATTTCTTTAAATGAAGAATTATTAATTATTTTGCATAAATCTTGTGAATACATCACAATGCTTTGCCTAGTTAGCCAATCTTATTGTGTAATTTTGTATGGTGTTTCTATTGTTTGCATATCCAGAACTTTTAGTTCTTTGATACATTGAAACCAACGAACAAATCCTTTCTGTTCCCAGGAATTAGTTATTTATCTGTATATTTTACATGGATAGCTCTTTGTAACTATGAATGGTGTTAAAAGATCAAACCAATTTTTTAAATCTATATTTGCATTAATTATTACATTGACTCATTTAGGAAAATTATTAATCATATGAGTTTTAGTGGGCTTAGTTATGTTATATTGCATACTAATACATAATATGTGCCATGGCAAATTGTTTGTTCTTTGAAAAAGTTTTTTGTCAATCAAATTAATTTATTGATATTACAGTTAGTAATTCTTTCCAATTTGCAGAATACGTTGGACTTATCCAGTCTGAGATTGTTTTAGATATTGATGCTTTTATATATTTTTCTATATTAGGAAAGTTTAATCCTCCCTGTTTCCATGGTCTGATATTATATATTAAAGCTATTTTGTTTCTTTTGGGAAACCATAAAAAAGTTTATTAGGCATGAGTTTATTTCTCTGAGTATATTCCTTTCTGGTAACAGTTGTATTGCCAAAGCTATATATTGAATCTTGGGTAGTAAAACCATTTTTATTAACTTAGTCTATCTTCAAATGTTAATATTATTTTTGTTTCACTTTTCCACAGAGATTTTAATTATATTGATATTATTGTAGTTTTTTGAGACTAATTCATTATTATCATTGCATAACTTAATTCCTACTTATTTTAAGGTAGATTCTTCTTTCCCTATAATGTGATTCCCCCTTCGTCTGCAATTCTTTTTTTTTATTTAATAATAAATAATTTGATTTTGATTTATTGAAATGGAGTCCTGAAGTCCTGTAAAATGTGTCAATTAAAATATCTAATTCTTCTAATGTCTTTTTTGTATTGGATAATGTTAATAATTTGCTCTGGAATAGAATTCCAGTTCATGTGAGGCAGAGCACCTCACTGAATCTCTTCAAGAAGAATCTCGATAGGTGGATGGGGGATCGTAGGTTTGTCCCAGGGATTACTCCCGTGTCACTATTAGACAGAGGCACAGTAAACTAAACCTTAAAAAGGGCACAGTATACTCAAATCAAGGGGTGGCATAAGCCATACAGAATTGGGCTAGGCTTATAATTGCCCAAGGGAAGATAGCCTAGTATGAACCTATGAACCTATATGTCATCAGCAAAGAGCATTACTTTAAAATGTTATTGTTCATAAACATCTACTCCTTTGATTTTTGTATTGTTACATATTGAATCTGCCAATATTTCAATAGTCAAAGCAAACAGAATCAGTGACATGGGACATCCTTGTTTAGTACCCTTTGTTATGTGTATAGATTCAGAGGTGAAAGGACCTAACTTAACATACACTAAATTATTTGCATATATATTCTTTAGTAGATGAACAACAGAAGGAAGAAATTCAGATAACACCAGAATTTTGAATAAATAGTCCCAATTTAGGGAATCAAAGGATTTCTCTATATCTAAGCCAATTATGAGTGTTTCTTTATTTTCTTAACATAATGTATAAGAGAAATTATCATTTTAATATTGAGTGTGTGTCTATCATATATAAATCCATTATTTATTGTTTTGGATAGTGGTATTTTCATTCTGATGGTTAATATTGTCATAAATATCTTATAGTCATTATTTAATAATGATATAGGTCTATATGAGATACAGAGGTTTGGGAATTTGTTTTCCTTTAAGATTGGTGTGATTAAAAATATGTTCAAGAGGGTGGTGTTAAAGCTTCTGACTGAATTTCTAATATAGTTTTATGGAAGAGGGATAGTATCTCTGAATGAAAAAGTTTATATATTTCCATAATTATGTCATCTAAACCTGGAACTTTATTATTTGTATCCTCTTTTATTGTATCTATAATTTCTTTGTAGGATATGGGTGCTTGCAGGTCTAGTTTTAATTTTTCTGGTATTTTTTGTATATTAGAACATTTTTCATCTAGATTTAATTGATCAATATATATATTTTCTTTCTGGAAATGTTCTATATAGTGATTTTTATAGGCATCAAGAATGTTACCTATATCCGAGACATTTTCCCCTTTCTTTTCATGGAAGATACTTTTAATGTTATTAGCTTTTGATTGTATTTTGATTCTTGTGGATAACTTATGTAGATATTTGGGAAAAGTGGCCAAGGCATTCATTTTTAGTTTTTTTAATGCTAAACTAGTTTTCTGTGCTAAACTTTCATTGTATTTACTGTTTAATACTTCTACTTTCTTTTTCATCTCCAAATGATTTAGATTTTTTTCAGCTTTTACAGACAAAAGTTTGGATTGTAGATCTATTAATTCAGAATCCCATTCTCTGATTTTTTTTTATACCAAGTTAGGGTTTTACCATATATGTAAGCTTTTAATGAGTCCCATATCATTATTTTATTTATCTCTGTGGTATAATTAATATCTAAGAAGAACTGTAATTCAGATAATAACCAGGGTTTGAACTCTTTAATTTTAGTTATATATGCTGGAATTCTGGAGTTAAAGATTAATGGTTTGTACCCATTTGAAGTTTTAGTATCAATGAATTGTGTTCTGAAAAGAGGCAGGGAGTGATTGAGAAATTAATGATTTTAGAGTGTAAGTCATGGGCAGCAAATATTTTATCTATTCTAGTTTGGGTACCAAATTTGTGATCTTGATGGGAAAACAACAAAGATTTATTTTCTTTATATTTGAAAGTATCTACAAGATGCCCACTTGTTTAAAGCTTTTGATACAGCAGATGTACGCAGCGGTCCTTTATTTGCAGTTTCAGAAATATCAGATATACAATTAAAATCTCCTCCTGATATTAAGTTGCCTTTATAATTATTGGAAATGAAATCCAAGTGTTTTTTTAACAGTTCCTAATCCAATGTCTGGGAACCAGTATAGAATGGCTAGGGTCCATATTCTGTTATTATATTTAACTATTACTAATGCCGTAAGGCCTTCTTTATCTTCATACATATAAATGATTTCCGGGTTAATCACATTTGTTTTCCATAAAATTGTTACCCCTTTTGTCTTTGTCTTATAAGTGAATTGTGCCAATATCATATATTCCTTGGATTCCATTTGTAATTGTCATTTGTTTTGAAATGAGTTTCTTGAAGGAAGACAATTGTTCAGTTTTAAATATTTCAGTAGATTTGATCTCTTGCTAGGATTGTTTGAGCCACTGGTATTTAAAGATAATAAAGTTAAATCCATCTTAGGTTATTTAGACTATTTTTTTGTTTTACTGTAACAAACATTTTTCTCTGATAACTATAAAGTATATGTTTGAGCTTTTAAAGGAAATTATCAGTTTTATACTTTGAGTGTTTACTAATAAAGTAATGTTTTGGTCAGGTATACTAAAAATGTTTTTGTGAAATAAATTTAAATTAATAAATGTTAACAAAACTAAGATTTGCACTAGCCATGGAATGAAAATCATTCCTAATCTGATGGATAAACCTAAGTTCATCAGATTATCACTCATACCTTGACAATCCAGAACATCTGAGCTCTATAAATTGAATTATCATATGGAGAATATGTGTAATAGGAATAAGCAATATTTATATTATTTTGAACAGATATAGTACTATTGTAGATTAGACAGAATTATAATACAATATAAATGTCTACTTATTGCATAAGTAATTAACATTTACATGAAAGCTACATAACAAGCAATTCAATCATAGTAAAGTAGGATGTATCATATATAAAACCTCAGTAAAAGATTATAGCACACAGTTAACATATTTACCCTTATTGATGAAGTCTTTCAAAACTTATTACTTAATCTAAATAGATGGTGATAATATTTATACCTAATGTTTACAATACAATGTATTTTACTGGATATAGCAGAAGTTATATTTCATTGTTTTCCAGCAGTTAAGTAATCACTTTGTTGCTAACTTACTTAAAGCATCAAGTTTGTTCTATGTAAACATTGATGAAAGTTAGACCATTTTAATTATCAGTGCATCTCTCTTTCCTCCATTCCCTACACATAAGGATTTTCATATCTGTCATTTCTTATTATAAAATGAGTGACATTATAGGTTAAAAAAACAAATTCACTTATTGTGGTTAATGATTACAAGTTCCCTTTCCATATTCATATATTGCCATTTTATGGCATATACTGAAAGTTTTTATATTTAAATGGCAACATTCTATTTTGCATAATCAACAAAGGTTAAACTGAGTAATTATTGTCAATTTAATACTATTTGTTCAGAATGTGATTATTACATTCTGTGACATTCCTAGTTCAGGCTTCTATTGTTTCCCTTGAACAACTTTGTCAGTTTGATGTCATGTATAAAACATTAGTTACCTTGGTAACAGCTTAAGTATCATGTATGGTTAAGCTGAGTTACAAATACTACAATTCAAATTAAAGAAATTGCATGACTTGTTATGCATATTTACTTATATAAGAAAATCATCATGCTTCCGCTTGATGTTCAGTATAGTGTATGTCATTTATGACAAGCTAAAACAGTAGTGTTATTCTACTCAAGCCCATGTTATTAAACTGAGTGTCTATTGTCAATGTAATATTATACAATGATTGGCCCTAAACTTTCAAAAATGAGCACGCTGATTGCCCAGCCCAACCAGCATGCCTGTTGTAAATCCGAAAATACACTAACAGAAAAAGTTCCGGTCGCCCAGACTTTTTCCATTAGTATATCCTCTGATTTTTTTTCTTGTCCAGAGGTAGATACGGGGAAAGGAAGATCTCTGTTGCTTTAATTTCGCTATGTTAAATGAGTTTAACATAGCGAGATAGCCTAAAACAAACAACGAAGATCTTCCTTTCTCCATTGCTTTTTTTAAAGATATCTTGCTATGTTAAATGAGTTTAACATAGCGAGATAGCTTAAAAAAAAACAACGGAGATCTTCCTTTCTCCGTTGTTTTTTTAAAGATATCTCACTATGTTAAATGAGTTTAACACAGCAAGATAGTTAAAAAGCAACAGAGATCTTCCTTTCTTCGTTGCTACCTCTGCACAACACTGATGTACTGCATAAGCATGGGAACATGACCCTTATGCATGTGCAGTACATCAGAAATGCCCCAGAATACTCACAGGAGGGTAGCACAGAGTCATTATAGAATGACATTATTTAAGAAAAGGATTTTATTTCTTAAATAATGTCATTGTATAATAGCAATAACCCATGGCTGGGTGTGGGCAGTGCTGGATTTACCCATGGTTGTCTTTGTTTGGTCACTCGGGTTTCACCCTCATGACCAAACCACACCAACCATGGGTAAATCCAGCATTACCCACACCCATCCGTGGGTTATTGCTTAACTATTTGTTCAGAATATAATTGTTATGTTCTGTGACATTTCAAATTCAGGCTTCTATTGTTTCTCTTGAACAACTTTGTCAGTTTGATGTCATGTATAAAAGATTAGTTATTTTGGTAACCACTTAAGTATTATATATGGTCAAGATGAGTTGCAAAAATTACAATTCAAGTTAAACCAATTACATGACTTGTTATGCATATTTACTTATATAAGAAAATCATCATGTTTCCCCTTGATGTTCAGTGTAGTGTATGTCATTTATGACAAGACAGTAGTGTTATTATACATAAGCCCATGTTATTAAATCCAGTCTAATATGTAAATTCAGCAGACTGCTTCATGTTATGTGACGATTATATATTTTATGACTAGATTTACTAAAATCATACATTACATAAATACTGTGTGTGTTTTTTTTTTTTTTTTTTTTTTGCTGTTGGTTAGTTATTTGAGAGACCAGAAGTTGTTAAGAATTATTGTCACTCTGTTTCCATTACCATAGCAACATGGGAGCATCTTTTTCTGTTAGTGTGTCTGTGTACTGCTTACCAGAGGCTTGCAATGCACCTGAAGCAAAGCTTCACTTCACTACAACTTCAAGCCTAAATTCCCTCCCTTTCAGTGAGGCAGCAGCCAGGAAAAGAACAGAGAGCAAGCAGATAAAAAAAAAAACCCTCCAAACAAGCCACCACAACAAGAGACACCACACTCCTCCAGCCCTCCCACCTCTCACTCAGCAGACATACAAACACACCATTCTCTGCCAAAATATCCCAATCACAGTTCTATCCACTCCCTTCAGGCTAAAACACCAAATGTCTCTTCCTAATTTACAAGTATCAGTAAACCTCAATCACACGCCACAACCCACAGCTTCCCATATAACAGCTGCCAGACACAGCTGCATCCACATACACCATGTCAGGCTTAATCAAACAGCACTCAAAACTATGATACCTGCTATAATTAATATTAATTATGCTTAGAAAGAAAAATAATGACATTTGTACTAGCTGCCAGACACAGCTGCATCCACACACACCATATCACGATTGATCAAACAGTACTCGTAGCTGTAATACCTGCCATAATTGATATTAACTATATTTAGACAGAATAATTATGGCATTTGTATTAAGAGCTTGCTACTATTATTTAACCAGGATATACATGACATTTCTAAATCATGCTTTAACTGAAGAAGACATTAGTCTCCATGACAGCATTTTTTTCAAAACACTCTACTGTTACTATTATGTATAATGTTAATTTGTTACATTTGAGTCTGAACTCTGATGAATGGTACCTTGTTGAATTAGTTAATTAATTACTTAAATTGTTATAAGTAAAATCAATGAAAAATGAACAAGATAAGTATTCATTGAGTTCAAGTAGGGGAACAGAAACTTCTATGTTTGTATTATATGTTGCTTTGTTTGGCTTATATATAATGTAAATAGTAACCCATGTTGACCTACCTTTGTTTGTGAAGAATTATTGGAGTCTTTGAACACACTGAATAAATCATTACTGTTTCTCAGTTGTTTAAGAATCCCTCCTTTTTACTTAAATAAAAACAGAAGACAAGTGATGCACCTTATCAGTTGATGCTTTGAGAGATGTAGTTATAAGAGTTATTTTTTTGGAACAGCTATCTTGGAATCAGTTTTTTGTTTCTTCTTTCTAGCATCAGTCCAAGGATCTGTTTCTTTTATTCTTTTAAGAGTAGGGGACATCCATTCCATTTATTCTGGGATAGGCACTATGTTGTTGTATTTGATGAATAGAATAGCTTCTTCTAAGTCATTAAAGGTTCTCATCTCATTGTCAAAATGTATTTTTATCTTGGCTAGAAAGATCTGCTGTGATTTAATGTTGTTTTGTTTCAACAGTTTTATTATTGGCCAGACATTTTTCCTTTGTTCTAGTATTTTGGAAGAATAATCATTGTCAAACCTCATCAGGCTATGATTGTATTTTAAGGGTGATTTTCTCCAAGCAGATTTTAATATTAGTTCCTTGTCCAGAAATGAAAGACATTTTATAACTATGGATTTGGGTGAAGTATTTGTTGAGTTAAAAGCAGGTTTCTTCAGTGCTCTGTGCGCCCTTTCAATTCCAAATGAAAGTCCCTCTTTCAAGTCTAAAAATGAAGGAATCCAGGTTGTTAAGAATGAAATAATGTCTTCACCTTCAGTGTTTTCAGGCAGACCAAAGATCCTTCTGCTGTCTCTCCTTTCCCTGTTTTCTAAGTCATCTATTTTGTTAAGGAGCCATGTATTCTGTTAAAGCAGAAATTATTTTTTGGAATTCTTTCTCTTTGAGTCTCCCTTAATGTCATTTAGAAAAGTCTCTATATTTGTTATTTTTGTCTGGTGTTGCTGTAATAGTTCCTTAAAAGCATTAGTCTGTTCTTGAGAATTTAATTTGAGGTTTTCCAAGTCATTTTTAAAGCCATTCATCTTCAAAAATAGTTCCTGTAAGGTAGAGTTCATCAATTGCAGTTCTTTTTTCATAGCAGCATCTGGGTGAGAATTCCTTGAGTTGTTCATATTCAGTGACTCAATATATCTTCAAGTTACTTGACAGGAAAAGTTCTGTATTATCTCCACCAAAATTGATATTTATGTAGTTTAGTCATTTATCTATATATTTTTGATGTTTTAAACTTGAAAATAATAAAATTGTCCTATATTATTATGCTAGTTTATGGAGCTCTCAAAATTCAATGCTCTCAGTTGGCCATCTAGGCTCCATCCCTTGAATCATTGAGTTTTTTTGCGTGTGTATGTTATTGTTGCTATTTCTGTTGTTTTTTTTTTTACTGCCCAGCTTGCTCTGTAAACACAGCTTCCATCTGTGGCAGAGGCATATAACAATATGACAGCAATAGTTTCTTTGTATTTTATTTAATTTGACATTTGTTAAATTGGAAAAGTCTGACTCAACAGGGAGCCTTTTTCAGTGGAGGCCCGGGAAGAAAATCTTTGTAAATAAAAAAATAATACATGATGTAAACAAGGATATGAAGTTAACAAACAAAGCCAATTTTAACTTTAGATAGCTAGGTAAAATACAAAATTATACAAAATAAAGAATGCACATTGAGGGCATAGAACTAACAAACAAATTTACTGCTAACTTCACAAAATTAGGTGAAAAGAGTAAGGCAAATTCTGATTGGATACAGTATTTAAGTAAAGATGACATGATGAAAGATTGGTGCAGGCTGGTAGTGAGATAAAGATATAGAATTGAAGATAAAGGGTGGTACAAAAACAGTATACAGTATATGAGGGTGAGTAGTAGTAGAGATGGTGACATGATGAGAAGAAAAAGCCATCAGGACAGCATAATAGATGGATGTGAGGAAAAAGGAGGAAGGGTATTAAGTAAATAAGTTGTATAAAAGGAGAAAGAAAAATGATTACTAGAAGGCTAGGCAGGGTTAAGACAGGAGCAGAGTCAGGTGTTAAGGAGGCTTTTTCTTAATAATATTTTTTAATATATGACTATTTGGCATAGTCCTGATGGTTAAGTGAATTTTGTTCCAGGCCAGGGCTACTGTATAGCTGTATAAGCTATGGTCTATGGATCTTTTAGGGTTGGAGTTTTCCAAGAGAAGTTAGTCAGACCTCAGGGGAGAGCAGCTGGGAATATAATAAGTGATGATGAATGAGATGGCTGGACAGGATGTAGGTTTATATAGTATGAGTAAGGAGCAGTTGAGAGAGGAGATGGTGAGGCAGCTCAAGCCAGTTTAAGGATTTTAGAAATAGACAGTGGTGTGAGTTGTAGGGTTTATTAGATATTATTCTGACAATTGTATTGTAGTAGAGCTCAAATCTTGTTTTTAGGGTGGACTGTAAGTTGACTACAATGGGTGAGGCATAGAGTAGAGTGGGAAGTAGATAATCATTAGCAAGAGAAAGCCCAGAGTCATTGGTTAGGCATTTTTTTAATCTATAAAGCATACCAAGTTTTTTACTGATTTTTTAATGCAATTTTGAATGTCTAGATCGGATTTTAGTTGATCACTGATAACAATAACACCACCTAGGAGTTTAGTGTGCGACACTACTGCTATTACTCTGTTATCAAATGATGTAATAGTAAATGACAATTTGAAGTTGGCTTGATATCTTGGGAGAAATAGTAGTTTTTGTTTGTTTTTAGGACTAAGTAGAAGTTGATTGTCATTAATCCAGCTTTCAATAGAGTTAAAGAATTTTGGGGTAAAGGATTGAAGGTTCAGAAGATTGTCAAAAGAGCAAATGATAGTGGAGTCATCAGCATATTGCATTAGTGAGGACTGAAAGCAGGATGAATGCTGACTATTAATAAAAATGTTAAATAGAATAGGTCCAAGAATGGAACCTTGAGGTACTCCAGTATTAACTGTGAGGAAGTGGGAAAAGGAGGAGACTATTGCTATTGATTTGAAAGGTAGCTTGAAAACCAGTTGGGAGTAGAGTTACAGAAACCAAGAGCAGACATTTTAGAGAGAAGCTTGGGGTTAGAGACTGTATCAAAGGCTTTGGAGAGGGCTAGAAAAAAGGGAAGGATTCTAGATTATTATTTTCTCAGCTTTTATGAGAGTATCAGTAACAGAAACTAAGGCAGTAGTTGTGCTGTGGTTAGAACAAAAGTCATGTTGGGGTGGAGTAAGTAGATTTTCGTGCAGAAGATATTCGAGAAGTTGCTTGTGAATGTATTTTTTAGAGAAGGAGGAGAATTGCTATATGCCTATAGTTTGGAAATTCAGTGGAGTTTCTGCCCTTGTGATGTGGAATAATAAAAACTGTTTCCAGATACAAGGAATTATTGATTCCTGAATATATCTGTTAATTAAGATGGAGATTGGGTAAGCTATAGAGTTAGCAGGTATTTTAGGAACTTAGTTGTTCATTTGTCTGCTGAGGGAGAGCACGGCTTTAGTTTGTCAACAAAGATTTAATTAAAGTGATAGGAACAGGTTTGAGAGAAAAATGTGATTTATTGTTGGGAGGAGAGAAGGAAGTGTAAGGTTAGAATTTCGGCAGTTTTGAGTTAGAGTGGTTATGGAGTTTATGAAATAGGAGTTAAACTTTGTGGCAATTTCAAAGGGAGAGTTATTTGGGCATAGGTTTGGTATGCTGGAAGAACCCGGGTTAAGAATCCAACATTTTTTAGGATTATTTTGATGGTTTATTTGTGGTTTTAGATCAACTGCGGTGGTGGCACTGCGGTAGCGTTGTTGCCTCACAGTAAGACGTTGTCCTGTTCGATTCTCAGCTAAAGCGTCTTCTGTGTGGAGACATGCGTGAATGGGCGTACCTTCGTTGAAGGTTGTACATCAGGGCTGGCAACTCGGTACATAAAAATCTGCTGCCAATCATTAGCGGACCAGAGTTCCGCTGTGGCGACCCCTAACCAGGAAAAGCCAAAAGATACAACATTTGTGGTTTTAGATAGTAATTTCTTTTGTCATCATTGAGTTGTTTTTTTTTTTGTAAGATTATGAAGTTGTTTGTAGGTTTGAAGCTGACTGGGGCTTACAAACAAACATGTAATCCACAAAGAACAAACTGCAAACCAAGGTAGATCAAGGTATGGACACAGTACACCTGGAGCCACAATTCAAAATAAAAAGGTTGCTTTACTATTGAAATGCTGACAAGTAAATGATAAGCACTTTCATCTTCTTAATGAAAACTTCTTCAGATAAAACTATGTTTGAAAAACTGAGTTCATATAAACACCAATCTAAGGAAAATAGATCACATGAATGCCAGGCCCCCAGTGATGTCATGCTTCCTTTGGAAGGATTTAAAGAGGATTTTTAGAAGATTTAAAGGGCCACGCAGGTAGAAAACTGACATGAATTACAACAAAATTAAAGTTAGTTTATACATGTGCTTCTGATTTTTTACACACTAATAATGTACTGACAACATATTGCAGCCACCATCTTTCTAAAGATTTCATTTTTAAAATACAAGTGATGGATATTTGGTCATTCAAACTAGGTCAGTTTATGCAATTAAGTTTCAATTGCCAGAGAAGTTCAAGTTTTTCCAGATTGAGTGTCCATGGGTCCCCTCTACCTGACAGGACAAATCGTTCTAAAATGAAAAAGTTAAAGGTGTGATCAGAGTATTCCATGGTATGTTTGGAAAGGGCACTGATATCTGTTTTAGTTCTAATATCATAAGTGTGCTCATAAATTCTGTCATATAGATGCCTTTCTGTCTTACCAACATAAAACCTTTCACAGTGCTGACATTGAGCACAATACATGACTTTAGTGAATTATGGTTAGAATATTTTTAGGTCTAAACTGGACACCATTAATGACAAATGAATTACTAGTTAGAATATATTTGCAGTATGGGCAGCAGCCACATTTCGTCATCCCATAGTGCTTTGATTGCTGTATTAATTTCTTCTCAAATAGAGCTTTGAGGTTTTGCCTCTTCTTCTAAACAATGCTTGGAGCCAAACTACATCTTCTCTAATGTGCTTGTCATTTGTCAAACCATTCCAATTTGTAGTAAGTATGCTTCTAATATGGTAGCTGTCCAGATGAAATACTGTAATAAAAGAATTCTTATAATTATTGTTCCTGTTAGTGATGTGTGGAAGTAAGAGGTGGAAAGGAATAGAGACATAGATAGTAGTCATGTTTGAGGGGGGAGAAAAAAGAGATATGATGGATAAAAGGCAAGAGTAAGCGATGATGGCAGTTAGTGGAGTAAGTTAGAGAGAGTCTAGTAGATGGATAGAATGAGAGGGCGAGGGAATGTAAATTATGGTGTAAAAGCACAAGGAAGGTGGGGTAAGAAAGGGATGTACTGTGTGTGTGTGTGTGTGTGTGTGTGTGTGTGTGTGTGTGTGTGTGTGTGTGTGTGTGTGTGTGTGTGTGTGTATTGTAGACGGATAGAATGAGTGATAGGGAAAGGGTTAAGCAGGCTTGAGGGAAGTGGTGTAAATTAAGGAAAAATGTAAAGAGTTTCAATTGGATAAGACAGGCTGGAAGAAGAGGAGTTTTTGGAGCTGTGAGAAAATAAATGTATGGTAGGTGGGAATGGGTGGGAATTGAGGGTAGGGTAGGGGAGTGAAGTGAATTCTAAGTATAGCAAGGGCTGAGTGGAGCAGGGCCCCATCATCATGGCTGCAAATTACTAAAAAAAATCAGTGAAAAGTGTAGCTCTGCAGTCTAAAAGTAAGGAACCAGAGATAACTTAGAAACAATTGTAGAGGGGAGGGCAAGAGAAACAAACTGCTCAGTACAGAATTAGGTTCATCTTATAGGATGGAGATTAATAAAGGTGCTAGGAGAGCTAGACATGAGAACTGGAATAGATAAAGGAGGGGAGAAATGAGAGTAGAGTTATATTATAGATATAATTCAGTTTCTACTGGGAGCAGAATCTTTGGTCTTAAGCAAAGAATGATTTGCTACACAAATTAGGAAGTGAATTCTGTGTGTTAGGTGATATTGCACCTGAAGCAGTGAATGCAAGAAATTAGTTACCATGTGGGGGGGGGGTGAAAGTGCTATCTTTCCCTTAGCTGTGTATACACTAGGGAGAGTTTTTCATAAGCTGCACATACTTTTGAATGATATATCACAGGTAGGCTGTGATAAATTAATCAGGTGTCCTTTAGTTGTGTTCAATATAAGGGTCCTGGAAGACTGGTAGCTGGGAGATGCAGTTGTTCATCCAGGATAAGCAACGGTTCATGAGACTCAGTCTGCTAGTGATGGATAGTTGGAAGATCATATGAGACAGAGTGCCCACTGCCAGGAGACACCATGGGACCTAGCTCACAGAAAAAAAATGTTCTCTTGACAGATGTATCAACAACTTAGGAGTTCCATTAATATTGTATAAGAAACTCTTCCTTCAAACAAAATGTCTTTCCAATGCAAAACATACAAACATGCTTCATGCCTAATGACTCTGGTTGTTCAGTTTCCAGGGACAGACCTTAATCTTAGAGCAAATGTGGATGCCTACTCTTATGGCATCTCATCTCTGCCAAATAGCAAGGACAGATAACATAATTACAACAAAATTCCCTCTGGCATTTAATTTGATAGATTTTTCCTCATAATGTTGTCAGTTCTCAATATTTCTGGTCTATGTTTCTGCTTGCTATCGTATCTGCCTCATGAAATTAATAATACTGTCACTGAAATATAGAAGTCAACTACCTTTCATTAGCATATTTTTTACATCTGAGTTGTACCACAGTACTTCATGGTACTATTCCAAGTTGAAACAGCTTTTAGACAGCTCTCATCAGGTTAAATGTTAAAATGAGGAAGACCACTATATGCTGATACCAGAGAATATCACAGTTGTCAAGCAAGTTTTATTTTACCACAGTCAAACAAGGGAATGGTACCAGAGCATTATATCCTAAAATGAGGGAGGTGAACAGCATTGTTACACTTCACTATTGTTCTATAGTGCTGCATGCTTCCATCACAGCTGTGAAAAAATGTAGTTATCCCTTTTTTAATTTTTCCAAGTCTTTTGGGTTTCTAATACCATGATGGGAATGGACCCCTTAATCAAAGTATGATTAAAGTTCATAAAATTAGTATTGCTTCAATCTTCAATATTAGCCAGAAGTACTTTTTGCAGCAGCAGGAATGTGCCCAGTAATGACTCCTGCAATTCATATAGAGTTACATGTATTGGTAACATATCTAAGTACAACTGTAAATTATTTTTTATAAGACCCTTTGCTTCTACTACTGTTGGAACTGTCTGGGTATCCTTATACCACATTGCCCTCATTTGTCTCTACAAATCCTGGTATTTTATGCCTTTGTGTCTCTCTGTACTTAAGACACTGTACTCACTGGGTGTAGCAACTTCAGTAATCAATGCTACTATTGTCTTCTTTTCATGGACTACTGTATCTGGTTTTCTTGCATCTATTTTTGAACTGTTGGTAATGGATGATCCCACATGAAATAAACTTCATCATTTTCTATGATGCTTTGTGGCTCATGTTTCTAGTGCATTTCAGCTACCTCAGATATTTGTACATTCCCTCTTGCTCAAGTAATTTTACATCACACTCCTGTTCCAAACTGATGCTTTCTTGGTGCTCCAGTTTTCCTGCTTTAAAGGTTGCTTTTGCACATTTATCAAGACATAATGACATTCTTATATCATCTGAAAAGGTTTTGACCACTTGAAGTTGTGCTGTCATTTCCTCATCTGATGAACTATACAATTTTAAATCATTTACAAAATGAAGATAAGTCTTTTATACTTAGTTGTTTTCTATGACCAAATTGCAGCCATAACCTAGCCTGTTAAGTAGACAACTTAATGGGATAAGGGTAAGACAAAAGAGCAGAGTTGACAGAGAGTTACCCTGGAATATCCCCCTTTGAATTTTTATCCCTGGAATAATGATTTGTCCTTTATCATGGCTTAACTGCAAAGTGGTTTGCCGCTGTTTCATAGTCACTGTGATGTAGTTTATCAGTGTAGGGTGCATCTTAAACATTTTAAGCACTCTTTTATCCATGAACGTGGGATACTGTCAAATGCTTTTTTGTAGTCTATCCATGCCATACTTAGGTTCTTCCCCTTTTTACAGTTCTCCATTATGACTTTATTTTGCAACAAGTGATCCTTTGTTCCATATGATTTATTTTATTATGCGTTTGCTCTATTGCCATGATCGAGCTTTCTTCTAAATGACTATAAACCCTGCCAGCATCAATTCCATTGTATAGTTTATAGATCATCGGAAGGTATATATTTTTTAAAACAGTTTGCAGGTTCACTCTTAAGTAGGAGTATTGTTTTTACTGTTGTTAAAAATGCTGGTGTCTGCTCAGGGTATGCATATAAATGGTTCTTACTCTTGGCTAAGTCTTCATGTAAAGACATTAATACTTTTAGCCAGAAGTTAGGTACTGCATTTGTGCGTGGGGTTTTCCAATTAGGAGCTTTTCTTAAATTTGTTTCAGTCTCTCTGGCTGTTGCTTCATCCCATTTCATATCATGTACATTTGAACTTCTTATTCTTTCTATCCATTTAGCATATTTGTTATGTTCCACAGGATCTTCATAGATATTTATCCTTCTTTTTTTGATGGTGTAGCAAATCATTTTGCCTTGTTTCTCAATTCTCTATAAAACTTTTTTGGGTCATCAGTAAATCTGCTTATTTTGTACTTTTCCTTTATATTTATCTGCATGCCTAATAAGTTTTTCTGCTTTGCTGATATTTTAGTTCATTATTTGTGATAGTACATGATAGATCCTGATCTGTTCTGATACTACACATTGCTTTTATCTTGTATATTTTTCTGAGTATGTTTGTTGATCTGTTCCCTCCTCTATACTTTTCTAACAGTGAAATTTCTTCTCTTAACTCCTTTATAATTTTCTCTATTCTATACTTCCATGATGGCATTTGATTTTCCCTTTCCTTTAGGATCATAGGAGGTTAATAGGCTAATGGCCCCAGGTTGATCACAAGCCTAGCCAAGTGTTTATCCCCAAAACAGAAACCTCAGTCAGCACCTGTCGCCCCTATCAATGAGGGACAAAGGTGGAACCCCTGGGACAGATTTGTGGTTCCCCATCCATTCATCAAGGTTGCACTTGAAGAGGATCAGTGAGGTACTCTGTTTGACATGTATGGGAAGTTTATTCCAGAGATGGGGCAGCCTCTGGGAGACAAACCTGTCTCTCCAGCAGGTTTTGTTGATGTTACATATTAGATTTAGGACTTTCAAGTGGGTAATATGCTAGGAGTTAGACTTATGGATATGGAGCATGTCTAGTAGGGCAGGGTCCGATATTGCCTTGTAGTCGAGACACAGATCACCTCTAAGCAATTTGTATGATATTGAGTAGAGCAATAGAGCAATAGTGATTTGAGCCTGTTCACATAGGACAGGTTTTGGAGACCGTGGATTCTCTTTGTGAGGTATTTCTGTGGCATTTACAGTTGGTGCAGGTGTTTGGAGAGGTACATACCAAATGGGGTGTTATACTCAATTACAGGTCTAATGAGGGAGGAGTACAGAGAGTTAATAACCTTCTTTTTTCTGGATGCAATCCCTTTACTTATGTGATGAACCAAGTAAAAGGCTTTTCTGGCCACTGCTGCTACATGATGGTCAAATGTGAGATTGTTGTCAACCTGAGTACCCAGGTCTCTCACCACAGGTTATGTGCTTAGGGGGTTGCCATCAATGTGATAATCAGTAAGGGCCATTTTTTTGCTGAATGGTATGATAATACATTTTTTTGCATTTAATTTAATGCCATGACTTTGGCACCAGTTATTTGTTGCTGTGAGACCCTCTTGCAGTATGTTATCATCATCTGGAGATTCAGTGCCAATACTCAACTTACAGTCATCTGCAAACTTGGTCAACCACAGACCCCTTGTCTTTGCTTGGACCTCTGAGAAGTAGATGATAAACATTATGGTTCCTAGGACAGATCCCTGGGGAACACCACTAGTGACAGGTCTGCTGTCAGAGGTGGTGGCATCTATTTTGACCTTGTAGGTCTTATCGGTGAGCCAGCTGACCACCCACCTAACAAGATAGGGATTTACATCAAGTTGTGTTAGCTTTTCAATGATGCCCAAGTGGGGCATTGTGTCAAAGGCCATGAGCAAGTCAAGGTAAGCTGTATGTACTGAATTTCCCTCATCCAGGGCCTTGGTGACAGTCTCAAAGAAGTCAACCATATTCAAAAGCAAGATCTGCCCCTGATGAATCCGAATTGGGTGGGGTCAAGTGCTTGGAGATTACCTATGACCTTGTTTATGAGCTCTATAACAATACACTCCGTGGCTTTACAGATCAGATTTGCCAAGCTAATTGGGCTATAGTTTCCCAGGTCAGTAGTGGCACCACCTTTGTGCAAGGGGATGACAATGGTAGTTCTCTATTCTGCAGGAATGAAGCCTGTAATTAGGCTGTGGTTAAAGAGAGTGCTCAATGGCAAACCTTGTTCTTGCTGGAGATAGTGCAGAATACAGCCTGGGATACTATCAATTCCCATGAAAGCTGTGTTCTTAGCCTTGGATAGGGACTTTAACATGATCTACAGAGATATGAGGCTTGGGACAAGAATCAGAGATGTCAAATGGGCCTTTGGGATGGGATGGAGTGAAGTTTGCACTGAACCTATCAGCTAGCAGGTTGGCTAAGTCAACAGGATCAGTGTAAGTGGTACTGTTAAGTACTAATTCAGAAAAAAATCTATGCTTTGCCATAGAGGTTTCTGACATAACTGAAGAAGGCTTTGTGGTTTCCCTTTGTTTCAGAGGCTAGTTTCATAACTGACTTTGGAGCTTTTAACTAGTGACCTAATTTGCTTTTTGAGGTTGAGGAGGGAGTTTTTTCAATTTGAAATGTGTTCCTTTTTACCTTTGGACAGCAGTGTCTTCCTTTTGTTGTAAAGCCTGTTGATAGAGGATATCCAACAGGCAGGTTTATGTTTCCTTGAGGAGCAGGTTTTAGTTCTGTTGGGTATGGCTATTTGGTATTTCTCCAAAATGTAATTTCATGAGCCTGTTTTTCTGAAAGTGCATTAATCTGAAAATGCACTTTTGGGAAAAAAAACGATTCAATGAAAACCAAAAAAATAAAAGCACAGAAAAACACTAAACACATTTATGCAGGGGGCAATCACCCCTGTTCCCCCCACACCCCCACTACTTATATATTCTAACTCTGAGATTGCACTTCTTCTTCTTTTGACTTTTCCCGGTTAGGGGTCACCACAGCGGATCACCTGTCCGCTCATGATTGGCAGTGGAGTTTTACCGTGTCGAGTTGCCAGCCAGGCACCCAGCCTTCCACAGAAGGCACACACACGCGCGCACTCACACCTAGGGCCAATTTAGTGTGTCTAATCCACCTACAGCATGTCTTTGGGATGTGGGAGGAAACTGGAGCACACCGAGGAAACCCACGCGACCACAGGGAGGACATGCAGACTCCACACAGAAGGCACCCCAGCCAAGGATTGAACCGGAGAGCCTCTTGCTGTGAGGTGGCAATGCTAACCGCTGCACCACCACAGCCACCCTTAACTATGAGATTGCACTACAGTGTGGAAAAGGGAATATTCCCTTACTCCCACTGTGTCTACAACAGCAACCTCACTTGCAGTTCATTGAAATGTTTTTTCACAAAAGTGCATTTTCCGATGAATGCACTTTCGGAAAAATGGGCTCATAAAATTACATTTTGAAGAAATTTAATTTCGGTGGGTCAAAGTAGACCCTGCTATGAAGGTATTTTTTTTTCACATTAACAACAACATACTGCAAGTCCGAGGATTGCAGGAGTCCAAGTGAAAAGATCATAAAACCAGCAAGCAAATGAAAGTAGTATTGCTGGATCTGAATCCATCCTCATTTCTTGGTGGGCACCTTCATGAAGCAGACCCTGTTTTTACTAAATTTCACCAAGATTACTTGATATATGTATATATATATATATATATATATATATATATATATATATATAGGTTTACTATCAAAAGGTCGATTGCCACTCCATCGAATGTCGGATGGTCGACATCGGAAGGTCGGATATATCGAATGTCGAAGTCGAAATATCAATCTCGGAATGGTATTACCATGGGTTGAGGTAGGAGTACGTAGTCGTCGTACCTACGAACTTCTCCCCTACCTCGACCCATGGTGGAACCCATTTCGAGATTGGTTTCGATAAAACGGTTCGGCCTTCCGGTGTCGACCATCCGACGTTCGATGGAGTGGCAATTGACCATTTGATAGTAAACCATATATATATATATATATATATATATATATATATATATATATATGTGTTAATTGTTAATATCTGTTGCTACTTTCCCTATATATAATGGAATACTTTTCTCACTCTCCTTTATATTTCCTACTGTTAGTAATTGTTCTTCATTGTACTTTTAGTTGTATAAAACCCTTATTTCATTCTAGTTTCTTGTATTTCTTGTAAATGTATTATATTATGATTTTATCTCAAGATATATATATATATATATATATATATATATATATGAAATGTTATTTTATTTATTTATTTTTTGTATCTCACTAGGATATTTAATCTAATCCAATAATTTATACATTTTTCAGTGTCTAATCCCTATAATGGGGTTAGACCAGGTTCAGGGGGAGGACAGTCCCCTTGCTGTTTACGGAAGAGAGAAATTTGAGGAAAGAAAAATACTTGCACAAGGAAAAACTGTCAAAAGCACGTTTGTGTTCATTAATACAACAGATTCATGAAAAACATTATATAGGCCAAGAAATCTTGTGCCATTTTTTAAAAGAAGCATCTAAGGAAGTATGAAAATATAAGAACAAAACCTAGAGATTTTTGAAAGGTATAAACAGAAACATGGGCATGGAAAAGAAAGAAAGATCTGATATGGTGCGATGTTTATGAAAAGTTGAAAAAATTATCAATACAAAAGATGCAGCTCCAAAGATATTTGAAGAAAAATACAGGTAATAGAACAGACCTATAGCAAATAATAAACTAGAGATAATAGCACAAGCAGAAAAACGTAGAAGATATGCAGATACATATAAAGGAAAAGTACAAAATAAGCATTTCATTAATGAGCCAAAAAAGTTTTATAGAGAACTGGGAAACAAAGCAAAAGGAAAAAAACACCACAAAAAAAGATGAAAGACGGCACATTTGAAGGAACATAACAAAGATGAACAATGATAGAAGTAGTAAAAGAAACAATAAGATGTTGAAATGTACAATATATGAAATGGGATAAAGTAATGTCCAGGGAAATTGAAACAAAATAAAGAAAACTTTATTACTGGAAAATCCCAGACCCAAATGCAGCCCCTAACTTCTGGCTAAAAGTAGTAGCATCTTTACATGAAGATTTAGCCCTGCGTAAGAACTACATATATGCGTAACCCGAAAAGACACCAACCTGGTTAATAAAAGGAAAAATTATACTCTACATTAAGACTGAACCTGCAAGCTATCTTAAAAAAATTATACACCAATAACTTGCTTTCCAATGATCTATAAACTATATACTGGAATTGATGCTGACAGAGTTCATAGTAATTTA
Organism: Protopterus annectens; assembly: GCF_019279795.1. Classification (NCBI taxonomy): domain Eukaryota; kingdom Metazoa; phylum Chordata; order Ceratodontiformes; family Protopteridae; genus Protopterus; species Protopterus annectens. Next base: position 537,298,229 of record NC_056734.1, read on the forward strand.
GAAGAAAACTCAATCATAGCAATAAACAAAAGGGTAACAAAAGCAAGTTATATGGAACAAGCAATCATTTGTTGTCAAAGTCATAATGGAGAATTATAAAAAAGGGGAAGAATCCAAGTTTGGCATGAACAGATTGCAAAGAAGCATTTGACAGCATCTCACATTCATGGATAAAGGAGTGCTTACAGATGTATAAGACATGCCCTATATTGATCAATTATATTACAGTGACAATGAAACAGTAGCAAACCACTTGGAAGTGATCAAAACTTTCTCAGATGATATAAGAACATCATTTGGTCTTGATAAATGTGCAAAAGCAGCATTTAAAGCTGGAAAGCTGCAACACCAAGAAAATATCAGTCTGGCTCAGGAATTTGATATAAAGGTATTTGAGCACAATATTAGGAAACTGATCAACAATAAAACATGAACAAATGTGCACAAAACTCTGTAAGGAATATTTCAGAAGACTAAAATTAATATAAAAACAACCTTGACACCAAAGAACAAAGTACAAGCTATAAACCGATTTGCTCTTCCTGTCCTAACTTACAGTTTTGGGTTGATTGACTGGTCCCAAAAGGCATGGTATCAGATAGATAGAAAAACAAGAAAATGCTTCACACTTAATAAATGATATATACAAATCAGTCTATATTAAGATCGTATATTCCTTGTTCTGAAAGAGGTACGGGCCTCCTCGAAATTGATTATATGTATAGATACACAATTGTAGAAATACATCCATATCTGCTGACCTCACCAGATCTAAACATAGTGAAAGTTTTGGAACATGAGCAGAACAAATCTAAGATGACTTCCCTGCTAAGTTTAGCAGAAGCATAATGGTATCAATTTGGAAACAAACCAATCCAGAAGTAGGCAAAAATCAGGCAACAACTGAATGTGCCAAAAAGAAAGAATGTAAGGAGAATCAGATGAGAAAACAAGAAAAGGCATAAATATTGTTGCAAGTATAGAAAACTCCTAAAAAAACCTCATGTTCATCAGGATCTGACATGGGAATGGTTAAGGAGAGGTGAATTTAAACCAATAGATGAAAGGTTAATATTAGCTGCCCAGGTTAGTAGATTACTTACACATTGGTTTATAAAGTCCATTGAAGATGTGGGAGAAATAGATAAGTGCAGGTTCTGTAAAACAGAAGTGGAAACAGTCACGTCTTATTGCTGGGTGTGATATACTAATGGCAGGGGGGTCTGTATGCTGAAAGGTATAATAATGTGGCAAGACTGTTGCATTGGGGATTGTGCAATCATTACAGTACAGAAGTAGCTGAGAAGCATTGCAAACATACATGCAGATATTTCAAGCATTGGCATTAATGGCCTTGTAGCCTGCCAATATACCAAAACTGCTGTTCCTGTAATATGTCCAGGCTGTTATTAAAAAATATCTAAAATATTGCTTGCTTTAATGTAGTTTGGTAGCCTGTTCCATGCATCAGCTGCTCTCTCAGAGAACCAGTTAGTACACTTCTCATTCCTATAGAATCTTCTACATAGGTTGTCTGATGTTTCTTTGCTACTTTTTGACTACCCCAAACATTCTCAGAGACAACTGTCTCAAAATGCCCTATATACCTGAATAATATCTCCTATTAAATATCTATAAGAGACACTGTACAAGTTTTGATATTTTAGTCATTCATAACTTAGATTTTCACACTGATGGATGCTTTTAGTATATTTCTGTTATACTGAGTAAATACACAACAAATATCCTTTGTGCCAAGGTGTCACCAATAAGTGCACAATAACCTCCTCAATTAAAAATTATTAAAATTATTGAATTGTAAATTTGTCATGTTATAAACGTTTCCTGTAAACCTATTTTGGAGATGAAATATGGGTACAGATTTGATTAACATCAATAGATACAGGTAGTGACACTCCTAATGTTTATAATATGACAATTACCAATTATGTTCTGAAGATGACCACAGTGCAGTGGGTGAAAGCGCTTAACTGTTTGTATCAACTTTCATGTATTATGGAATAAATTTTCCTTTTTTACACAATTGAGGAGGTTATTGTGCACTTATTTGTGACACATTGACACAAAGGATATTTCTGTTATACTCTTTCCAGTTTATTCAAGCTTGTTTCTTTATAAGGTTTCCATATTGTTATTCCATACTCATGTTTCTTCATCATTTTGAAAAAGGGTAATTGTGAGGTGGAGTTAAGGGAAGAGTTAAGACAGGCACTGGGTGGCAGTGAAGAATTACCAAATAGCTGGGTAACTACAGCAGAGCTAGTAAGGGAGATGGCTAGAAAGGTGCTTGGTATGACATCTGGACAGAGGAAGGACGACAAGGAGATATGGTGGTGGAATGAGGAAGTACAGGAGAGTATACAGAGAAAGAGGTTGGTAAAGAAGAAGTGGGATTGTCAGAGAGATGAAGAAAGTAGACAGGAGTATAAGGAGATGAGGTGCATGGCAAAGAGAGAGGTGGTGGAGGATAAGGCATACGAAGAGTTGTATGAAAGGTTGGACACTAAGGAGGGAGAAAAGGACCTGTACTGATTGGCTAGACAGAGGAACCGAGCTAGGAAAGATGTGCAGCAGGTAAAGGTGATAAAGGATAATGAGGGAAGCATACTCACAAGTGAGGAGAGTGTGTTGAGGAGATGGAAAGAGTACTTGGAGGAGTTGATGAATGAAGAGAATGAGAGGGAGAGAAGGCTGGATGACGTGGGGATAGTGAATCATGAAGTACAATGGATTAACAAGGAGGAAGTAAGGATAGCTATGAAGAGGATGAAGAATGGAAAGGCTGTTGGTCAAGAAGACATACCTGTGGAAGCATGGAGGTTTTTAGCTGAAATGGCAGTGGAGTTTTTAACCAGATTGTTTAATGAAATTTTGGAAAGTGAGAAGATGCCTGAGGAATGGAGAAAAAGTGTTTTGGTACCAATTTTTAAGAATAAGGGTGATGTGCAGAGCTGTAGTAACTACAGTGGGATTAAACTGATCAGTCATAGCATGAAGTTATGGGAAAGAGTAGTGGAAGCTAGGTTAAGAAGGGACGTGATGATTAGTGATCAGCAGTATGGTTTGATTCTGGGAAAGAGCACTACAGATGCAATGTTTGCTCTGAGAGTGTCGATGGAGAAGTACAGAGAAGGTCAGAAGGAGTTGCATTGTGTTTTTGTAGACTTAGAGAATGCATATGACAGGGCACCTAGAGAGGAGTTGTAGTATTCTATGAGGAAGTCAGAAGTGTCAGAGAAGTATGTAAGAGTGGTACAGGATATGTACGAGGGTAGTGGGACAGCAGTGAGGTCTGCAGTGGGAGTGACAGATGCATTTAAGATGGAGGTGGGATTACATCAAGGATCAGCTCTGAGCTCTTTCTTATTTGCAATGGTGATGGACAGGTTGACAGATGAGATCAGAAAGGAGTCCCCGTGGACTATGATGTTTGCAGATGGCATTGTGATCTGTAGTGAGAGTAGGGAACAGGTGGAGGAGACCCTGGAGAGAAGGAGATATGCTCTAGAGAGAAGAGAGATGAAGGTCAGCAGGACTAAGACAGAATATGTGTGTGCGAATGAGAGGGAGGATAGAGGAATGGTGTGAATGCAAGTAGTAGAGGTGGTGAAGGTGGATGAGTTTAAATACTTGGGATGAATATTTCAGAGTAATGGTGAGTGACGAAGAGAGTACAGGCAGGATGGAGTGGGTGGAGAAGAGTGTCAGGAGTGATTTGTGACAGACGAGTACCAGTAAAGGAAGGTCTACAAGAGGGTAGTGAGACCAGCTATGTTATATGGGTTGGAGACAGTGGCATTGACAAAAAGGCAGGAGTTAGAGCTGGATGTGGCAGAGTTAAAGATGTTAAGATTTGCACTGGGTGTGATGAGGGTGAACAGGATTAGGAATAAGTATATTAGAGGCCAGGTGGAAGGTTTGGAGAGAAAACCAGAGAGGCAAGGTTACTTTGGTTTGGACATGTGCTGAGGAGGGATGCTGAGTATATTGGGGAAAAAGATGCTAAGGATGAAGCTACCAAATAACAGGAAAAGAGGAAGGCCTAAGATAATGTTTATGGATGCGGTGAGAGAGGACATGCAGGTGGTTGGTGTGACAGAGCAAGATGCAGAGGACAGGAAGAAATGGAAACAGATGATCCGCTGTGGCGACCCCTAATGGGAACAGTCAAAAGAAGATGATGTTTCTTCATCATTTCTGATTTCCTAGAATTTATAAATATTATTATACAACCTATAGTTCTGTAACTATCATTAACCAATTAGAAAACCTCAAAACTGGATCTACCCATATATCCAAGTCCATAAATGAATCTACAGTTTCAATCACTGTGTTCTGTATTAAATATTCACCTTTCAATTTATGTCTACCAAATTTCATATGCTTAGTTTTTTATGTATTTATCAGTATATTATTATCCCTTGCCCAAGTGATCAATTTAGTCAAGTTCTTTTGCAGATATGCCCTATCTGTAACACGTGTAATCAGTTTACCTAGTTTTGAGTCATCTAAATACAGACTGTAGAACATCTCAGATGAAAAAGATATGTCTGAAACATATAATCTAAACAAGTAAGGGTCTAGCATAGAGCCCTCTGGGACACCCTGACTGTAACCAAGAATTCCACCTATCCAATTGCTGTATGATACTTGCCATGTACTATTTGTAAGCCATGAAGCTATCCATCTTATCAAGAGTAAATCAATACCTAGTTGTTCTAATTTATTGATCTGTGTTTTGTGTATGACTCTGTTGAATGCTGAAGTTAAATCTATATAAATTACATCACAGCACAAGTTTAATTCATAGTTGCTATTATATTGTTATACAACATCACACTACAGGTAGTAATAGAGCTATTTTCAAAATATGCACGCTGATATATGGTTTCAAGTCCCAACCATTCCAGTTCTGACAATATCATATCTAATATTACCTTCTCCATTATATTTCCATCATATGAAAGCAGACTTAAGCATCTATATGACTCTTGGTCTGTCCTACTCCCCTTTCCCTTAAAGACAGGTTTAATACTGAGGAGTCTCCCCATATTTATATGACTAAGTAATATATATAATGGCACTATAAGTTCTTGCTGGAGAGTTCTACAGTCATTATTACTTAATCCATCTCCTTCCAGTGCTTTGTTTGGATCCAGTTTGCACAGTTCCTTTTCAATAAAATTTAATTAGATTCCAGTATCTGAGGTTACCTGGATGTCACTAGAACAACTTATAACCCCCTTTGTGAAACCAAACTCTTTTGCATAAAAATTTGTAAACATATCTATAATTTGTTGTGTCTGAGAATAAATTTTAGAATCTACACACAGTTTATCAATCTGTGTGTCTTTACTCCTTCGACATCTTAAATATCTATAAAGTGGCTTCCTATTATGGTCAATATTTTTATATAAATTTTCTTCAAATCACACTGTGCTTAATTTGCTTGTCCGGCTTGTTTATTTCGATTTTCAAAGTTGCAGTTTGACCTCTTTTCCATTTCTTATATTTATTGTCTCTCACCTTAATCAGGTATCTTGTTCTTATGGAAATGTATCCCCCTGACACTGCATGCCCAGATCCTGATATTAAACATTTTTTTTTCTATTTTTTGCATTCAAATAATTTCTCTTTCAAAACATTCCACATTCCATTTGTAGTTTCTCCAGTGAATACCTCACTCCAATTAGTTTTACATAGTGACTGTGTTGCTTCCATATGATCTGTAATTAATCTTTTGTGCATTGGTTTAGATTTCAGTTAGGCTAAATTATCAAGCAAAAAAATTAACCTTTATAACCCCATTATCACTGCACATCAATAGTGGTAAAACTTGACATGAAGTAACAGTAATTTCTTTAGGAACACAAACAATGTCTGTTTTTTTACAATCTGAAGCAATTGCTGTTCATGAACATAAGCTGTGAATAAATTCCTTACTAATGTTTTTGAATCAATATTATTCCAGTATGGCTGTGATAAATTTTAGTCCCCACCCACTATTATTCTTCCTTCTTGTGTTTCATGCAAGTAATGTATGAATTCCTGTAGGTCATTATCACGTGACTTGGTGGTCTATACACTCCAACAACTGTTATATGTTCCAGGGTTGTCTTTATTAGCAGTTACACAATCTATAGCATTGGTGTTATCACTGAAGATGTAACAATCACAGGTCTCATAACTATCTTTAATACCTATCATAACACCTCCACCTGATATTTTGTTAGAATGTCTGTTACAAAAAAACATTTATACCCTGACAGAACTGGTTTCCAGTCTTGGTTGTTTAACCATGTTTCACAAACAATAACATCATCAATTTTGTGGGAATGTATCAAATTTTCCAATAATAAAACTTTATTATTAATGATCCTAGCATTAACCATCAGAGATGCTGCAAATGTTGCCCTGGCAAAAATCTTGCCTTGTGTTTGTCAAATATTGCAAAATATCTGCTGCAAAAATTCTATTCCTCTATCCTGACAAATGCACACCATCCTGTCTAAACATGAGTGTGCCCCAAAGTAGGCTTGGATTCCCTGCACAATTTCATTTTTTAACTTGGGACATTTTTTCAATGCAGGCATTTATGCAAAAACATCTTTACATTCACATTGACCTGACTCTCCTTTCTATATGTAATTTATGAAAAATATGTCCAAGTGCAAGCTATACTATCTAAGAGGGCTGTAAGTTCCCTATGAAAAGTCAGAGTCCTTCCAGATGAGATATCTGTACTGAACAAACAAAAACAGTGGTCAGAGAATGAAGCACCTGTAAGAAAATCAAAAACTGAACATAAAACCACAATGAGGTGACAAACATGGTCCCGATCCTGAAACGTTTAATTAATGGAATAAAACAGGCAAAATATGAAATGATATAAGCACTTTTGCATCTAACAAGGAAGGAAAATGTGTGCCACTTTAGATATGTTTCTTGCATTCCACCCACCACTCAACTCAACAGTAACACTATCAGTGCATCTCCTATTTGCATGTTAAAAAAAAAAAAAAATGAGCAGCCGGATTTTGACAGCAAGCAGACCTGGAAAGACATGAAGTCTGAACCCAATGCCCATCCTTCTCCATCAGTGATAATCCCAGCAACCTGCCAGCAAATCACCATTTCTAATCAAAACTGACCGAAACAACATTCCCTAACTCCAAAGCCACTTTCTTGCATTGCGCATGTGCAATCAGCAACAATGTCTAGAATCCCGAGAAACACCACCAATGGTCATCGAGTTCAGCGGCACAGCCCAGCTACAAGAGGGCACAATACATCAGCCAGTCACCACCAATGTCCCTCCAAGCCAGTAACCACCCCCAAACTCATCCCATGATGTGTGTCCATCCCAAAACATTACTTTCCAACCTTCCCCCTTGACAGTTAACATTACAACCACACATGCGTGCCAACACAGCCCACAAAAATAATCTAATCCGAGACTCACAGCTCAGCCAAGATCAATCAAACCACAAAACCACCAGGAATAAGCACAATATCTCCCTGTGGCAAAATTCCTACAGTGTAACAAGCTACCCCCTTGACAAGCAGCAGACACCATGAACAGACCGCTCTCTAAAATGGACGCAAATGACCATCACTGAGAACTAAAGTGACTCCCGGAGTGAAACCACAGTCCGAAACCCAACAGCAAATAAAATCAGCCCACAGTACAGCTCCTCCATCTGCATCTCTGCTGTACAACCCCCCCCCCCACCAAGCTCACACCAGGTCATGACCATCCAACTATAACTGAACATAAAGGAAACCAAACAGAAGCATAACCTAAATAAGCAGACAAAACACTTCAATACAAAGCCACCAAAAGGTAAAAACTCCACTGAGGTAAACCCTTCTGTAACTGATGACCACAGAAACCATTGTTCTACATTTGCCCTCTAGATAAAAAAAAATAAATAAATTCCTGCACTACAATTACTCAGCTCCTCAGTCAACCTACCTTGACCCCAGACCTACCTGACCACCAAAACTCCTACAGGTCATCTCGGACATGAACCTCCCCTAGCAAGTTCATGCCAAAATGTGATTACTTACCCAGCTACACTTGCCTAAACCCACTAAACCTCTCCCTACCCTTACCTCATTTCCTGCCAAACATTCCTCCTTCCATTTAACCCTTTCATCCTCCCCCATCCACTTAAATCTCACTAATATTTTTATCTAACCCCCTTCTGAAGACGTTCCTGGACAAGTTGGTTTGTAGCCAAACCTCATTTTTAGTACATATTCTCTTTACTTTACTGACATTTATCAATCTATTTTCCTTCCTTGTTATTTGTTGTGAACTTCCTCCTTTCTTTCTTTTTTTTATTTCCTTCTAAACACTCTGAATCCTCAGATTGTTGAATACTTGTATCCAGGATTCCAAAATTGTCAGGGGTATTGTCTTGTTTCATAGGGGTTGCATGATCTTTATATACAATAGACACATCCTTTCCTAAATGTATTCTATTTGCTCTTTGTCTAACATCATTTATCTCAGCAGCCCAGTCATTAATATAAGTATCAACAGCTCTGCAAGCAGTGCCAATTGCACAAGTGCAATCATCATCCATAAGTCTAGATTTACTCCTAATAATGGTAAGCAAATCATCCAACTTTTGACATGAGGAACACAGATCACCGGTGTTATCACGTGTTAGCTTTAAATATACATAGCATTTACTACACTGTACAAGATATCTGTGCTTTAGCAAATCATTAATGGTATACTCATTTAAGGAATCCATATTCAGCTTCAATAGGTCAATAAATCACAAACCAAGACAAAGTTTTTAGATAAGCTCTAGATTTCCCTTTCTGTGGTCTTTGTGACTTTATAGCTGACTAGGTTCCTTAGGTTACCTAGAGTCTGTCTGTATAAAACCTATCCCTTTCTAATGACAAAGTGAAAATTAAATCGAAGTAAATATGCTCATCTACAAGCTGTTCCTTCCTTCCTATAAGCAGTGAAAAACAGCAGTTGTTGTTGTTGTTTGTCTTTTGGCTTTTTCCCGGTAAAGGGTTGCCAGAGCGGAACTCCGGTCCACTAATGATTGGCAGTAGATTTTTACGAAACGCTGATGTGCCAGCTGGACGCCCAACCTTCAACGAAGGCACGCCCATTTATGCATGCATATCTTTCGAATGCTACCCAGGATATGCAGACTCCACACAGAAGGCACTCCCTAGCCATGTCGAGAATCGAGCGGGAGAAACTCTTGCTGTGAGGTAACAACGCTACCGCCGTACCACCGCAGCATTAGTGAAAAACAGCAGTAAGAAATAAAATATACATTCAAATCAAACTTCTCTTACCAGGCAACTCCACAGTAAACCACAAACCAAGACAGGATTGTTTAGATAAGCTCTGAAAACATGAGCCACAAAGCATTGACAATGCTGAAGTTTATATCGCATCTGATTACCCATCACCAGCAGTTCAAAAAATAGATAAGAGAAAAACAGGTATAGTAGTCTATGAAAAGAAGATAGAAGTAGTATTGATCAGTGAAAGTGCTACACCCAATGATTACAATGCCTTGCATACAGAGAGACACAATGTCATAAAATACCAGGATTTGCAGGCAGAAACAAGGACAATGTGGAAGAAGGATACCCAGACAGTTCTAACATTAATAGGAGCAATAAGTCAAATAAAAAATTAATTTAATCTTATTTAGATATGCTACTGATACATGTAACTCCATATGAATTGCAGGAGTCAGTTCTGGGTGCATTGTTGGTGCTGCAAAGAGCACTTCTGACTAACACCAAAGATTGAACCAGTAAGAATTTCACAAAATGTAATGATATTTTGAGTTAGGAATTGGGTCCATTTCTATCAATGTATTAGAAACACAAAAGACTAGAAGAAACTAAACAAGTAAGAACTATGGTTAATTGATGCATGCAACCATAGTTTCATAGTTTCATAGTTTAGTACTAGGCTATCTGCCCTGGGGCATTTGCAAGCCTAGTCTTAGAGATGTGGCTTTTGCCACCCCATGTAGTGGTACTAAGGTGTATAGAATAAATTTAGAATACTGTGCCTTTGTCTAGTAGTGACACATTGAAGACCCCCTTACTTATTAAAATTAATTTACTGTGCCTCTGTCAAGTATCGGCACAGGGGTGACCCCTGGGGTAAACCTACGATCTCCCATCCACTCATCAAGATTTCTCTTGAAGAGAGTCAGTGAGGGGCTCTGCCTAACATGGACTGGGATTTTGTTCCAGAGTATGGGAAGCCTCTGAGTTATGAATCTGTCCCTCCAGCATGTTCTATTCATGTTTGCACTGAGGTTTAAATCTTTGGCTCTTGTGGTTCTTATGGATTTGGATTTTTTGAGGTGGAGCATGTCCATCAATTCCTGGTTGGACATGGCCTTGTACATCAGGCACAGATCACCTCTGAGCAGGCGGTATGCTACTGAATAGAGCTGGAGTTTCTTTAGCCTGGCAGCATATGACATATGTTTGAGACCCTTTATCCTCTTGGTGAGGTACTTCTGGGGTCTCTCCAGCTGTTGTAAGTGCCGGGTGAAGTACATACCAAATTTGGCATTGTACTCAATCATGGGCCTGATAAGGGAGGAGTACAGGGGCATGATGACCACCTTTGATCTGAATGTGAACCCCTTCATGATAAGGTGGGCAAGGTAGAAAGTCTTTCTAACCACTTTGGCAACGTGGGTGTCAAATGAGAGGTCACTATCAACTTGGGTCCCCAGGTCTCTGATTACTTTTTCGGTACTCAGTGGGTTACTGTCTATGTGATAATTTGTGGGTACTATGTTTTTCCCAAAGGGGATGACTATACATTTCTTGCCATTCAGTTTAAGGCCATGATTCCGGCACCAGTTGTCCATTTTGGTGAGGCCTTTCTGTTGGATGTATGTGTCAGCTGGTGTATTGACTATGGCGCCTAGTTTGCAGTCATCTGTGAACTTTGTCAGTCACAACCCTCCCATGTTTGCTTTCACATCTGAGAAGTAAATGCCGAACAAGAGGGGTCCCAGGACAGAGCCCTGTGGGACACCACTTGTGACTGGCTTTGAGTCTAACATGGCTCCTGCAATCTTGACTTTATGGGTTCTATTCTTTAGCCAGTTTGCAACCCATCTTGTGACATATGGATTTACATTTAAGCTGTTTAGCTTATCTATGATCCCCGAGCGGGGTATTGTGTCGAAGGCTTTAGCCAAGTCCAGGTAGGCTGTATGGACTGCCTTGCCCTCATCAATGGCTCTAGTGACTGTTTCAAAAAAGTCAACCAGGTTCAAAAGGCAGGATCTGCCCTTTACAAAGCCGAACTGGGTGGGATCAAGTGTCTGTAGGTCCCCAATGTCGTTGTTTATGAGTTCCATAATAATTCTTTCCATAGCTATGTCAGGTAATATTACAGTTCCCATTATGTGGTGATATACCTATCGGTCATATTCACTGCCCTTTATCCATGACATTCTCCACAGTCACAATGTTTCAGACCACTATTTTCTTCACCACTGTGTATTGTTGTTGTCATAAAATGAACTACTACAAATGAATGTGACGTGGATTCAGCCTTGAATAGTGTTGCAGTATGGCCACCAGTCAAAAGTGCACCTCTGAAAGATTTGCTACATCAGCTTTCTGTTACAATTACCTTAGAATATGTTCAGTATGCTCCCTGCTTAAGTCAGGTAATACATCCCTTTATCCAGATGAACTCTTACCTCATTAGTGAAGCTGTCAGTGATCAGAATAGCAAATACATTCTGCATACCAGAGGGGCATAGTACAGCTGTTAAGTATATTCTCCTTAAATAGATAGTATTAATAAATATTATAATCAAGGGTGTAGTTACAAATACTCAGTGTACTCAAAGGAGTATATTTTTTTCTGATCGTCTCTTATAAATGTTATGGTTGCTGTTAATTGTCTCTGTTGGTACATTATTTTAGCCATTGTGGCAGTTGCTTTTGTTTGATTTTGGTTTATTTTGCACCCGTGGAGACTTTTGGTAATAAATATTATGGATCAAACAGCACAAGATGTTTAGAACTGTGTAAAGTTGTGTCTACTACAGAGTGATCTACAAATCATACTTACATAATAGGAAGGTGCTTCTAAAATTAGCCTTTTTATGGTTATAACTGGCAACATTTGAAAATGGTATGTTCTTTTCTAAAGTGTATAGGGGTTGTATTTTGAGGGTTGAGTGCATTTTTAAATTTTATATTGAGGCTACAGCAGAGTACGTTTTGATTGTAAAAAATTTCTATATGTGTCCCTTAATATTTTTGTGTGTGTTTTATTTTTATTTTTCATATGTGCTTCTATGTTACTTTTAAATTTTGTATTTTTTAAAATAACCTGTTTGTTATTTTGTATGTTGTTGTCATTTGATCGGCTGGCTGTGATTACATGACTTTTCTTGGCTCCTATTTAAACTCTAACTCATGTGTTTTTGATTTTGTATTTAGCATTGAGGAAGGGTATAGACCTGAAAGCTTTGCTGTTGCTTTTTGTATTAAAAGTTTTTCTCAACGTGGTTGTATTCTACTGTTGCCTTTTTGTTTCCAGTACTACAGTGGGTGCTTGTTTTGGATCTTGCATTTTTAAATACCCATTGGGAGGGTGGTAAGGGCAGCAGAATGTGGTCAGAGTACAATCTATAAATTTCTGACTGCACCCCTGGTTATAATGGCAGGACACATAAAAGCTATCAGAAAGATGCTGCATTTCCTCCCCACTGGAGTTTTCATATATCAGGATGTTATCAAAGCACTGCATGCTTATACTAAGACTCCTGAAAGCTGAAGCTCCTGGTCACAAACTGAAGCCAAACAAAGCATTTGGTCTCTATTTTACATCCAGGGAAGTATATTCATACTATTGTACTTATCTTACCATTTTAATCAGCTTTGTGTGGTTCCTCTTTTTTCATAATGTCACTGTGTTTTCTCTAAATCTGGTAAGGACAGTACCAGTGATTTTCAATTACATCTATTATGTATAAGTACAAGACAGTATTAGTTTGCAGCAATCTGTTAAGAGGTTCCTTATTACCATCCATCTTCAGTAAATCCATTGAGATACAGAGCAGTTTAAGGCAAGACATTTATTTCAGATTAGATTACTATTAAATCTAAACTTGACTAACGTAGACAAACTAAACACAACAGATAGCTACAAGCATTTTTATTACATGAAGTGATATTCTGGAAAATTATTTAATTCCCATCCTTGATTGACAGTAGAAATATGCATTATTATTCAGAGACTGCTGGTACTCATTACATTTCAGCATCTTCTCATACTGTGCACATTCTCTTGACTTCATCTATGTAGTCACACAAACAAGAGGGTACTCATCATAGAACAGGTAACAAAGCAAGGTCAAGCTATACAGACATATTAGAGAAGGAAAAGCAACACTGTGGTGTAGGCAAACTGGTCCTCCAAAACGACTAGTATCCAATGTAAAAAATATAGGAGGCACCAGACCAAGGCAGGTGAAGATAAAGTTCAATTTTAATCCACAGACAAAGTACAAACAATGGTAAGCACTTTCATAGCAAGAGCTACTTCATCAGACGGTCTGATGAATTAGCTCTTGCTATGAAAGCGCTTACCATTGTTTGTACTTTGTCTGTGGATTAAAATTGAATGTTATCTTCACCTGCCTTCGTCTGGTGCCTCCTATATTTTATACAGACATATTATTTCTGTTTCTGTTTCACTCAGACAATGAATGTTCTATACTATTCCTTTGTTTCATAACAAAGCAGTACTATTTTTTAAACAAGAAACATCTTTATTAAATTATCATGTGTAGCTTGCATAATACAGTTATTGCACCAATGCCTCTTAGAATTCAAACATGTTTCTGGTCTGAAATACTGAAATCCATTTTGTCAGTTGTAATGTCTGAAATAATTCTATTAGAAAAAATCAATTTTAACAATTATATATTTTTAAATGTTATCTTGGATTTATTCTATATAAAAAAAATGTATCTATTTAAGAAAGTGGGTAAATATATTCAGACAATTTGATAATTCTATCTTCAGATTTGCACTGAGAAATAACTCAGAAGGATAGACACATGGCGCAGGAAAAATGAACACTAGTTTAGAAACACTTCTACTGGCTGGAGTTCATGAATGGTAGCATTCATTCCATGTATTTGCATGCATATGTATTACGTCATTATTAATAATTCCTCATTATCTATGTTATACTATTCATTCAAGTCCTACAATTGCAGCTTAGCAATATTTGTTCATAAACATGATAAATAAGAGCCTTATAAAAAATTGTATTTCTCACCCTGGAAATGGTTGGTTATTTATGCCGTAGTAAGAAATTAACTCCTTTGGCGTGTAGAACATTTACAATTTTACGGTGTATTCAGATGATCCTTAAATCTCAATTCACTACCTGAAATGATAATGGAGTATTTCATTTCACACATTCTTCCCTTTCTCATGGAGAATGAATACATTTTATTTACATGTGCTAATTCTAGAAATGCCTGTCAATTTGAATACGTCACAAATGTCAGGACATGAACTCTATGAATTTTGATGTACATAACAGGCATTTTGCATTTACCCCTCATGTGCTCATATTCACAAGCCAATCTCTAACAGACACTTTCCCTTTTTTATCCTGACATGTATTAACATCATATGTTTTGTATCTTGTTGTCTTTTAAAAAGAATCTGCAATCTCCAGTTAATATTAATTTATTTTCCATCTACAATATTCTGAATTTCATTAAATAACATTTACTGCTTGTTTCCTTGGATATTAATAATACATTTTATCCAATATGTTACAATGAATATGTTATGCTTTAAACTGTTGCCTGAATACTGTCAAATATGGAGCCATTTGAGTACATGCCCCTGCTGTGCATATCGTAAAAAACATACACATATTTTGTGCATGTTGTAAAAAAAATATATGCATATTGTGCATAGCATGGAAAGCATATACACATGCTGTACATACTGTAAAAACTGGCTGATAAATGTAAATGTGAAATAACTCTATTAAATAGATTTCACACAAAATGTTATCGTGTCCTAATAACATATATCTGTTAACCTGGTAGTTTCATTGGATATACAGTTTTTTTCAGAAACAAGCTCAAAACAATGCCTAGTTAATCAATATGATCACAGTCATACATGCAAATGAGAACTGAGAGAATCAAAGTCAGTACCAGAGGAACTGTAGTCACAACCTTAACCATCTGTCTGACTGCCAGACTTATTGCTATCATTTTCAACAAGACAAGAAAGCAATACAACCTATTTTGATAAACTATTTAGTCCCTTTATTAGAGTTATTATAAAATTAAACTATTACCGCTAAAAATGTTAAACACTTCCTAAATGACTATTCCACTGATGCACAGACACAAAAATGATGTATCACTTTCAACTCTGCAAGTAGTCCTCCTACTTTTTGTCTCATGATTTTTAATGTATTTGCCATTATTTTTCTAGCCTTTTGCAACTAGGTTACTCTTTTTTTTACTTTGTCCTTCATTAATCAGTTAATGAATCAACTAATTAGTGATGTTTCCTTATATTTCCTCAGACATACTTGAGAATCACTAATAATGCATTATTAAGCTCATGCAGGAAAAAATCTGAACATAAAAAAACTGCCTTTAGAATACTATTTTATCTAGCTCCCTGTAATTTTAGGGTTAAATGATTTTTTTTTCATAACAATTCACACCTGCACTTGTGCAAGATGATCTGCATACATTACAATGTATTAGTTACCATTGGTTTGAAATAATTATCAAGTCTTGTTAGTTACCCTACTCTACATGAGTTAAGGTTTTTATATGCTCACCCATAATTTTACCAGTGTTGAAATCCTTTTGCAAAACTCTATCAATTTCTCTTCACAAACTATAGAATAAACATGAAAATATTGTCTGTCATTTCCTGACACAAGATAAATATTTTACTGGAACTTGCTATACACTACCAAATACCTAGTTCCTTATGTGCCAGGTTAGCTGTCACTGATTAGTCAGGAAATTAACCCTGAATCTTCTAATTTACATAAAATGAATATTTTACTTGGTTTATACTACAATGCAAAAATCGTTGTAGCTTTAAACATTTCAGCCATATAACAGTGTATCCTTGTTTACCTGCTTAGATTTTAACTCTAGCTAATAAATAATAGAATTATCTCCTATTACAACCATTTGTTTTCCTCAGTTGTTATTGATTTGTTTTAACTGTGGCTACAATATAGAACAGTGAAGACTTTCTTAGCATCTTGTTTGCATTACATGTTAAACTATGGTTGCTTCTTACTCCACACAGAATTCAGTGAAGTATTTCCTATGATTAGTAAGAAAATACCTTTACACATGTATGAACATATTTGTCCCTGTTGTAATGTTGATTCATTACATATACTGCTGATTTCAGTTTACCTGGGATGTTTACCTTGTGACAATAAAAAGACATGAATTTAGTCAAAACAACTTTTTTCAAAAAAATACTTTATACTCTTGAGAATTTACACTTGTATGTTTTCTTTACCCTTGCAAATAATTTTATTTTTAACATCTGGTTTGTGGCAATACTAAGTGGTATAACCCAATATTTTATTGTTCTAAAGCTCACAATCATCCTCCACATAATTAGTGTGTTTCACTAAAACGGCTTTGTAAAATATGTAACCTAACTGTTGATTATTTTCCTGTTAACAAATACAGTCTTTAAAAAAATCACATTTTATCAAGAAATAGGATTACTGTCAGTTCTGTCCTCATTGGAAATGCAGCAATTCAAAACCAAATGTTTTTCTAATATCTAGACACACAAGACACATCTCTTTGTCTTACTGCATTTTTCTAAAACACACAGAACATTTTGATTTAATGTTTAATATGTATACATTCTGTATTTTTACACACTGCAAAGCTTATCAGAGAATCATATCTTGAATACCATGATTTACTCACTGAAAAATATTAAGCTGTAGAAACAACTCACGTCTTTTAAGAAGAAACCTTTACCATTAAAACATGTTATATGAAATATGTCTGTGCATTTACAAAATAACTACTTGTATGCAACTCTGCACATACTTTTACAAACTATCAAAACACATTAGGTTTCCTGTGTTTGATTATAACAATAAAATACTTTTATACACTTTGAATTTCTCACACTTCTACAAAATTACTGTGTGGATCTTTTGTGCTGGTGTTCTACTGTTGTCTTAATGGTAGGACTTTAGTTACAATTTAACATCCTGTAATATCACATTTAACCAGCCATGAGATTAATTTTCTTTTTAACTCATGACAAGTTACTGGCAATTTATAACTGAGGAAACATCTGGCGTACTAACTACACCTGGAAATCATTATATTAAAACCAAACTGTCACTGCTGCAATCAGTTTTTATACTAAAACATTTGCAATGTTTAAATATGACTGTTTTAAAATGCCACTGTACATAGAACCTGTGAAAAGAAAGAAAAGGTTATAAAACTCAAAATCTCTTTCTGTGCAAAACTTTTAATTCTCTTCTTTTTAATGTTCATGAAAACATACATTCTGAAGATTATGGAAGGCAGTCCCTTTGCATAGGAATAATTCTGAGGAATTATGTTGGAATTCATTCTATCTTCCACAAAAAAAATGTAGAATGGACATGGTTCATTCTTTATGTGGGAGTTGAAATGCTGAAAAACATTGCCAGACAGAATATTTTTTTTTATTTTAAATTACAACATATGTTCTTCTCTTTTCCTTGGATAGCTCATAACAACAAAAATCATGTGACAAACTCACGCATGCATTAGAAATTAGAGACCATGAACCTACTCATGGCTATTTATTATTTATTTATTACAGTTTGATGACCGAGGAAGTCCACTGGGTCAAGAAGAACCCATTTTCAGTGGAGGCCTGGGGAGAAAAGCTCCATGAAACAAAAACAATAACAACAAGCATAACAAACAGAGTATATTACATATGCTGGGAGTGTAATTAACAAGTACACTCTACACAGCAAAAAAGTCAAACTTTTAAACTTCTTTGTTATAATAGTTAATGTCTTATCAGTTCCTGTCTGCATAACAGTTACAGATTACCTTGT
The DNA here is from genome assembly GCF_019279795.1 of Protopterus annectens. Lineage (NCBI taxonomy): Eukaryota > Metazoa > Chordata > Ceratodontiformes > Protopteridae > Protopterus > Protopterus annectens. Next base: position 537,316,404 of record NC_056734.1, read on the forward strand.
GCATTCTATTTCTTTCACTGTTCCTGGTATTAGCAGATGCTATTTTGCCATTTACTACAGTGGACTATACAGCATGTCATTAATACTCTCTAGTACTGAAAAACATTAGCTTATTTTCACTGCTTACATGCAATTAAAAATAAAGTTTATCCAGTGTCTATATATCTTCCAGAATGAAAAACACTGAAATGGCATCTACTTTCAGTTCTTTTCTTCTATGTGATAAAATGTGGACTAAAATTTTTGCTGCCTTATACCCCCCCACCCCCACATACACACACATACACAACTCCATCAAGATGTCCAGACAGTTAATTCTATGGGCTAATTTTATCATGGTATCCCATTTACTTTTGTGTTGCCACTATTTTCTCTCCCCCATCATCTGCCGTCTGCATCATAAATGAGATAACATGCTAGGTTCTTTCAGAAATACTGGCTGAGCATTTCATTTTTTAGAGGTTCTTTACTACCATCTGTCTTCAGTAAATCCACTAAGATACAAAGCAGTTTAGGAAGGCATTTATTTCAGAATACATTATCAGCAAATCTAAACTTGACTAACCTAGACAAACAAACAAACCAATCATACATGGCAGAAAGTTACAGGCTTTTCCAGAATTATTTCTTACTTTATGTCCACTTCCTGTTAGGATAGGCTTGTGATTCTGTGACCACAGACTGAACTTTTTTACTGTTAGAACAAACAATGATAAAGGTATGTAATGAAGTCATTTTTGTGAGCTGAAGTATAGATATTTTATCTCCATTCTACACTTGTCATTAAACATTTATTACAACTCTACCACAGCTGCATATTTGCACCTACAAAACTTTACTATTGTGTTCATCTCCCCACTTCCTGTGGTTCATCATTACAGTTGCTATGCAAATAAAATAAAAATACATGGCATTATCTTTTCTTATGATCTTTCTTAGCTGACTGAACTGAATTTGACTTCCTTCATAGGGAAACCCAGTCCCTTCACTTTCTTGTGGAAATTGTTATTGTGAAGATGTTCTGGGACTTCCTTCATGGGGAAACCCAGTCCCTTCACCTTCTTGTGTAAATTACTGTTGTGAAGATATTCTGGCTAAATTTATATTTTATGTGAGAAACTTTTGTCAGTTTTACAGTTTTACAGAACAAAATATCCCAATGAGATACAGAGGATTATTGCATAATTTCTATATGGCTGCGGTGGTGGTGCTACGGTAGCGTTGTCGCCTCACAGTAAGAAGTTGTCCCATTCGATTCTCAGCTAGAGCGTTTTCTGTGGGGAGACATGCGTGAATGGGCCTACCTTCATTGAAGGTTGTGCAGCAGGGCTGGCAACTTGGCACGGAAAAAAATCTACTGCCGATCATTAGTGGACCGGAGTTCCGCTGTGGCAACCCCTAACCGTGAAAAGCCAAAAGACACAACAACAACAGCATTGCATAATTTCTATAAAAATGTCACCACTTTGAATAGTCAGGAAAATGTATTCATTGGAATTAAGGTTGGAGCTCTGGGCTTGCCAGACTTTTGTAGTTATGCCAATGCTTTTACTTTGGAATAATACTGGCAGGTTAGGGGGCATTCCAGGACTTATTTTGCTTCTTCAGAGTTGGAGGTAATCTTTTATGTATTAAACACAATAGGACAGTAAGAAGATAACATATCCCAGGGAATGGGAAAAATCAATTCAGAAAGTTTTGAAGGAATCCAACCTTAAGTTGGATTATATTTGGCTTTGGCATAGAATGTGGAGCTCCACTGATTATAAATATCTCAGATGTCTACTCACTGATATTCCTAAACTTAGCAAGGTATTGTATTTTCGGTGGACTTGAATCAAATGTCACCATATTCTTTCCTCAGATTCCAACAATATCAGGAAAGTACACCAGCATCCAGTCTTTGACTTTGCCAGTATTTTCAAATCAGATCAATTTTTAATAAAAAAGAGACTTGGAGGGAGTAGGGAGCTCAATCTAAAAGAGAGATATTTTCAAATCAGATCAATTTTTAGTAAAAAAGAGACCTGGGGGAGTAGGGAGCTCAATCTAAAAGAGAGATATTTGTCAGCGAAATGTTTAAAGATAGGAAGCATTCAAAATTTATGGTGACTGTTTACTATACATTACTTACTTGAAAGTAAATATAGGGCATACACACAGTTAGACAAAAAAGGCAGGTGGAGTTTCAGATGCAAATAATGGATTCTAGAAATAAGAATATAGTGATCTCATGCAGGTAGTTTTATTCAGCTCCAAATTCTCACTTCACTCTGTGTAAACTCATACACTTCATAGATGAGAGTTTACTTTCACTACAACAAAAGGAGCTTCCAGATTGGAGCTCCTACAGGAAATGTCAGGAAGAAGGGGTTGATTATCTTCATATCATTTAGATGTATATGGTATCTGGGTATATGGAACAAAGTGGCTGGGCAGCAAGATGGGCATTATGGGCAAACCTTCCATTCTATAGAGTGACTTTTGGCTGCTAAGGCTAGAGGACCTAGTTTGTCCTGTCAAGGATGGTAGAATTTTATTTATTTTTATTTATTTAAATTTGTTGACCGGGAGTGTCCGACTGGACGTAGCTCCATTTTCAGCGGAGGCCCGGGGACAAAAGCTCCACAGTAAAATAAACAGACAGTAGTTACATTGGATTACATAGCAATTAATTTAACATAGCAATTACTTACAACATATTTACAGATGAAGAACATAGTACATCAGTAGACAACTAGAATCTTTATCTGTGAAGTACATAGCAGACATTAACAAATGTTACAATGAGAAGTTCCTGCTGTAGAATAAGTACTAGACTTATGAGCATCTGAGCTTGCTATAATCAAGGTAGTTAGTGGAGTGGAAAGAAAGGTAGTGGTTGGATGGGGTGGATGATATTAGAGTGGAAGTTGCAAGGGCATAGCCAGCATGTTTTTAGGTGTGCTTTTAGTAAAATTTTGAAGTGGGTGCATGATGGTACGGAGGTAATTGTGGGTGGGAGTGAGTTCCATAATTTGGCTATGGCGCAAGTGAATAGTGCTTCACCAGCAGAGTTATTGGCTTTAGTGATCTGCAAGTGATTTTTGTTGCTGGATCTTAGTGGTCTGGTGGTGTGATAGGGTTGGAGTAGATGCTGGAGGGATGGGACATTTAGTGGATGGTTTACTAGTTTGTGGGCGAGTGAGAGTTGATACCACTAAAGGAGGTGAGGGAGTTCAAGCCAGCCCAGTTCAGCAAGTGAGAGACAGTAGTGACTATGGTAGGATGCCCCTGCGGCGAATTTGGCGGTTTTGTTGTAGCAGGTCTCTAGCTTGTTTAGATCACATTGCCTTAGGTTGGTATATATTGGAGAGGCATAAAGTAGGGTGGAGACAAGGTGGGAATTTGCTATTGAAATCTTTGCTGATTTGGTGAGAAATTGCTTATTTCTTTATAATGCTTCTGTTTTTTTGTGGACTTTTTTATGGTCATGGATATGTGAATGTCAAATTTTAGTTTATTGTCTATTTCCACTCCTAGCAATTTGGTGTGTTCAGTTGGGTATACAGTGGTGTTGTCTTTTTCTGTGATGTTAAAGTGAGAGTTGTTTTGAGTATGTTTGGTGGGTTGGAAGATGAGTAGTTTAGTTTTGTTTGGGTTGAGTAATAATTGGGCATCGGATAACCATGTTTCAACAGAGGAAAAGCTTCCTGTGTGACCTTTTGCAGTTTTGGTAGGGACTGGGCTGAGCAGATGATGGTCGAGTCATCTGCGTATTATATGAGTGTGCCATGTTTGGTGGCAGAGGCTAGATTATTGGTGTAAACAGAGAAGAGTAGGAGTCCAAGGATGGATCCTTGGGGAACCCCTATGGAGACAGGTAGTTGGGGAGATATGTCATTCTGCCAAACACCGAATTGTTGGCGGTCAGACAGGTAACTCTGAAACCAGTTGGTGATTGATTGTGAGAAGGATAGGTTATTGAGGACAGAGATAAGTTGTTTGTGTGGGACCATGTCAAATGGTTTAGATAGGTCTAGGAAAGGAGCAGAGGAGAGATAGCCATTGTTTTTATGCTGAATGATAGTGTTAGTAAAGGAGAGTAAGGCAGTGATGGTGCTATGGTTTGGTCGGAAACCATGCTGAGTACTGGAAAGGAGGTTGTTAGTAAGGAGGTAGTCTGAGACCTGAGAGTGAATGCATCTCTCTAGTATTTTGGAGAGTGGAGAGAGAATAGCTATGGGGTGGTAATTGGTTAGTTCTGCGGAGGGTCCGCCTTTGTGGAGGGGAATTATATGTGATACTTTCCACAGTGTGGGAATGTAACATTCTGACAGAGATCGGTTAATCAAGATGGATACTGGGTAGGCCAGAGCATCAGCTGCGATTTTTAGGTATTCACTTGGGAGGTTGTCTGCTGCTATTTTTGTGGGTTTAAGTTTAGTTAAGAGTTTTTTTTTATGTTGGAGGTAGGTGCAGGAGAAAAAGAGAAGGCAGTGGGGAGATTACTAGTTGAAGGTGTGGGTTGGAGGGGAGGGGGATTGTGTTGTTTAGCTAGTGATAGTATGGTTTGAGTGAAGTGTGTGTTGAATGAGGTAGCAATATTTTCTGAGGAGTGAGGGATGTTAGGAGGAGGAGTACTGACTTTACCTAGGTGGAGGATGGAGTTTATGGAGGACCAGAATTGTTTGGGGCTGTGTTGTGAGGAGTCTAGGGCAGACTGGTAGTATTGGAATTTGTCCTGTTTTATTAGCTTTTTGACTCTATTGTGTAGTTCTAGGAATTTCTGTCTAGCTGAGGGGGTTTTGGTTTTGCGCCAGTGCTCCCAGGATTTATCCCTGTTTTTCATTTCTTAGTGGTTTTCTGTAGCCATGGGGAGGGTTGTGCTTTGGTTCTGGAAAATCTTATGGGGGCATGGTAATTAAGGATGTTCAGGAAGGTAGTATTAAAAAATTCAACTGCGTCATCTAGACTGAGGTACTTTAGAGGATGCCAATTACATTCTTTGAGGAATGGCAATGCTCAGATCTGCTCTGAGCTAAAACAGAATGGCATTAAATATACTGATCCGAAGGATATTGGCAATATCCTGGCAGATTGATTCAGTGCCAACTTCACCCCCTCTCACCCCCTAAATGGCCCATCTCAATACCGGAAGATTGCCAAATTCCAGTAATAACGGCCACACAGGTACAAAACGCACTCTCTAAAGCCAAGAATACAGCATCCATGGGACCAGATAACATCCTGGGCTGTGTACTACATGAACTACAATATGAACTGGCACCTCACCTAAGTGTCATGTTTAATCATAGCCTCACCTCAGGTTTCATGCCCACTGAGTGGCGCAGAGCTACAGTTATTCAGCTCCAAATTCTCACTTCACTCTGTGTAAACTCATACACTTCATAGATGAAAGTTTACTTTCAATACAACAAAAGGAGCTTCAAGGTTGGAGCTCCTACAGGAAATGTCAGGAAGTAGGGGTTGATTATCTTCATATGATTTAGATGTATATGGTATCTGGGTATATGGAACAAAGTGGCTGGGCAGCAAGATGGGCATTATGGGCAAACCTTCCATTCTATAGAGTGACTTTTGGCTGCTAAGGCTAGAGGACCTAGTTTGTCCTCTCAAGGATGGTAGAATTTTATTTATTTTTATTTATTTAAATTTGTTGACCGGGAGTGTCCGACTGGACGTAGCTCCATTTTCAGCGGAGGCCCGGGGACAAAAGCTCCACAGTAAAATAAACAGACAGTAGTTACATTGGATTACATAGCAATTAACAATTTAACATAGCAATTACTTACAACATATTTACAGATGAAGAACATAGTACATCAGTAGACAACTAGAATCTTTATCTGTGAAGTACATAGCAGACATTAACAAATGTTACAATGAGAAGTTCCTGCTGTAGAATAAGTACTAGACTTATGAGCATCTGAGCTTGCTATAATCAAGGTAGTTAGTGGAGTGGAAAGAAAGGTAGTGGTTGGATGGGGTGGATGATATTAGAGTGGAAGTTGCAAGGGCATAGCCAGCATGTTTTTAGGTGTGCTTTTAGTAAAATTTTGAAGTGGGTGCATGATGGTACGGAGGTAATTGTGGGTGGGAGTGAGTTCCATAATTTGGCTATGGCGCAAGTGAATAGTGCTTCACCAGCAGAGTTATTGGCTTTAGTGATCTGCAAGTGATTTTTGTTGTTGATCTTAGTGGTCTGGTGGTGTGATAGGGTTGGAGTAGATGCTGGAGGGATGGGACATTTAGTGGATGGTTTACTAGTTTGTGGGCGAGTGAGAGTTGATACCACTAAAGGAGGTGAGGGAGTTCAAGCCAGCCCAGTTCAGCAAGTGAGAGACAGTAGTGACTATGGTAGGATGCCCCTGTGAATTTGGGTTTTGTTGTAGCAGGTCTCTAGCTTGTTTAGATCACATTGCCTTAGGTTGGTATATATTGGAGAGGCATAAAGTAGGTGGAGATAAGGTGGGAATTTGCTATTGAAATCTTTGCTGATTTGGTGAGAAATTGCTTATTTCTTTATAATGCTTCTGTTTTTTTGTGGACTTTTTTATGGTCATGGATATGTGAATGTCAAATTTTAGTTTATTGTCTATTTCCACTCCTAGCAATTTGGTGTGTTCAGTTGGGTATACAGTGCTGTTGTCTTTTTCTGTGATGTTAAAGTGAGAGTTGTTTTGAGTATGTTTGGTGGGTTGGAAGATGAGTAGTTTAGTTTTGTTTGGGTTGAGTAATAATTGGGCATCGGATAACCATGTTTCAACAGAGGAAAAGCTTCCTGTGTGAATTTTTGCAGTTTTGGTAGGGACTGGGCTGAGCAGATGATGGTCCAGTCATCTGCGATTATATGAGTGTGCCATGTTTGGTGGCAGAGGCTAGATTATTGGTGTAAACAGAGAAGAGTAGGGAGTCCAAGGATGGATCCTTGGGAACCCCTATGGAGACAGGTAGTTGGGGAGATATGTCATTCTGCCAAACACCGAATTGTTGGCGGTCAGACAGGTAACTCTGAAAGCAGTTGGTGACTGATTGTGAGAAGGATAGGTTATTGAGGACAGAGATAAGTTGTTTGTGTGGAACCATGTCAAATGGTTTAGATAGGTCTATGAAAGTAGCAGAGGAGAGATAGCCATTGTTTTTATGCTGATGGATAGCGTTAGTAAAGGAGAGTAAGGCAGTGATGGTGCTATGGTTTGGTCGGAAACCATGCTGAGTACTGGAAAGGAGGTTGTTAGTAAGGAGGTAGTCTGAGACCTGAGAGTGAATGCATCTCTCTAGTATTTTGGAGAGTGGAGAGAGAATAGCTATGGGGTGGTAATTGGTTAGTTCCCCATGGAGGGTCCGCCTTTGTGGAGGGGAATTATATGTGATACTTTCCACAGTGTGGGAATGTAACATTCTGACAGAGATCGGTTAATCAAGATGGATACTGGGTAGGCCAGAGCATCAGCTGCGATTTTTAGGTATTCACTTGGGAGGTTGTCTGCTGCTATTTTTGTGGGTTTAAGTTTAGTTAAGAGTTTTTTTTATGTTGGAGGTAGGTGCAGGAGAAAAAGAGAAGGCAGTGGGGAGATTACTAGTTGAAGGTGTGGGTTGGAGGGGAGGGGGATTGTGTTGTTTAGCTAGTGATAGTATGGTTTGAGTGAAGTGTGTGTTGAATGAGGTAGCAATATTTTCTGAGGAGTGAGGGATGTTAGGAGGAGGAGTACTGACTTTACCTAGGTGGAGGATGGAGTTTATGGAGGACCAGAATTGTTTGCGGCTGTGTTGTGAGGAGTCTAGGGCAGACTGGTAGTATTGGAATTTGTCCTGTTTTATTAGCTTTTTGACTCTATTGTGTAGTTCTAGGAATTTCTGTCTAGCTGAGGGGGTTTTGGTTTTGTGCCAGTGCTCCCAGGATTTATCCCTGTTTTTCATTTCTGACTTAGTGGTTTTCTGTAGCCATGCGGAGGGTTGTGCTTTGGTTCTGGAAAATCTTATGGGGGCATGGTAATTAAGGATGTTCAGGAAGGTAGTATTAAAAAATTCAACTGCGTCATCTAGACTGAGGTATTTAGAGGATGCCAGTTACATTCTTTGAGGGATGAGATGAATGTGAGTGGGTTAAAGTTTAGTTTTTTATGTATTTGATGGTAGATGATAGGTTTAGCTTGGTATAGGTATTTTTTGAGTAGGAATGTTGGGGAGTGATCACTGAGGCTATCTGATAAGCAGCCTGTTATATATGATTGGGGGCTCTTACTGACTAGTATCCAATCCAGGGTAGTGTGCTTGCTGGAGATTTTATTTATCCTGGTTGGTGATTGGACTAGTTGGGTGAAGCCATGAAGGTGTACATGATGGGTTGGATTGTTGCCAGAACAGGATTGCCAGTCAATATTCAAATCACCTAAGATTATAGTTTCTTGGGGAAGATAGTGGATAGACCAGCTGAGGAAGTTTTCTAGTGGAGGGATGTTTTGGCCAGGTGGGAAGTAGCATCCAGTTATGCTGATGATTTTGTTTTGATTAATTTTGAGGTTGGTATATAATATTTCTTCATTGCCTATTTGTGGAGCTGATGATTTTAAGATCTGGATGTTTAGATGCTGTTTAAATATTATAGCTACACCACCTCCTTTTTTGTTTAGCCGGTCTACTCTTAGTATGCTGTAACCTGTAGGGAGTATTTGCTCACTGGTAATATGAGGTTTTAGCCAGGTTTCTGTCAGGATGACTATATCTGGGGAGTACAAGTCTATGGTGGCATGGAGTTCATGGACTTTGTTGGATATACTTCTAATATTTAGGCTTAGTAGAAGGATGTCACTTGGCTTTCTATTGGCTGTAATATGGGAGAAGTTGTGGTTTCTAGTCTGATTATGAGGACTGGGGTTGGAGATGGTAGGGCCAGGGTTGGGGTGGATGTCTCCACTTAGGGCTAGTTTTGATATGCATGAGATTATTAGTTTTCTCAGTTTTTGAATGTGTTTGTTTATAAGGGAAACTTTATGATTGTGCTCTGTGGGTAATAGGTACAGTGGGAGGGTTACTATGTTAAGTTGTAGGGATGCTTTATGTTTGAGTAATATAGTTGGTAGAATATGTGGGGGGGTGCATAGGGATGGTTCTTGAGCTGGTGGGAGGGGAGCTGAGTGTGGGTGAGACATGAGTGGTGGTGTGATTAGTAGTACAGTGGTAGTGGTTGAGTGGGGGAATGATGGAGCTTTGGTAGGATGTAAGATATGCAAGGAGAGTGCATGCAGTGAGCATAGGAGAGGTATGCTTGTACATGTTAGTTGAGGAGGTGTGATAGTAGTGGGAAGATGGAGGAGGTAGTGTTGGGTTGGTGCTGTGGTTGGCTAGTGGAAAGATGGGAGGGGTTTGAGTGCAATAAAGGTGGGACCACTGGGGGCGGGAGGTAATAGGGGGCAGGGTGGGGAGCAAAGCGGGTAGAAACCCTGTTAGTTGCTCGTATGAGGGGGCTGGAAACAATCACAAAGCAAAGACAAGTATGTGTTAAGAAACAATCACAATTGACCAAGGACTGTTCTGAAACTGTAAGTCATTTCTTAATTTCTCAGGTGGAAAAACAGGATAACCTTGTATCAGTAGGCTACTGTGGTCATAGTTTAAATTAACAAACACACAGTATTGATCAGTTATGGATACTATTTGCTAACAGAAGGGAATAAGAGAAAGTGGAAGAAAACATTGGTTGAGGTTAGTTGTTTTGATTTTCATGGCTTTAATTTTCAAAACTTGGAAAAAGGGTCCTACTGATGTCAACAAGTTGTTACATGTCTATGAGCCTAGACTTTAGAACTGTTACAAGGATCTGAATATACTCCAATTTTAATAATTATTGGGATGTATTTCTGTTTTGATTTATAAACAATGTTTAACACGTAATTGTTTAAATGAAGGGTTATATGTCTGTTTCTATTGTTATATGTTAATAGATTTCAGGTATGTATTATGAAATCTTGTTGAAGATTGTTCTGACTATTTATTTATCTTAATAAAGGACTTTTTTTTACAAAAAATAGATGATAATATTTACTATTGCATTTCTTGATTGACAAGTAACAGCTCACTGTCATCATATGTTTTGTAAAAAAACAGAAACCGGATATAAAATAAGGAAGGTGAAGTTTTAGAAAGCTGTACAGAGGCATTTTCTAATTGCATAAGTATATTCAAAATAAAATTTTAACACAGTTTTCTTATGGAAAATATGCCAACAGGACTCAGTGACAGCATTTATGAAACATCTGCATTAATATCCACAAATTTAAAATAAGAAAATTGTTTTACTGTGATAATTTTCTCATGTTTTACAGATAGAAGTATTTAATTGCTACCACACAATGTGTATTTTAATATTTGTATGAGACTTTTGAATTGTTTCTGTTGATATTTTGCAATTGCAATTATCATTGTTGATATATAAATATTCATATTTAATGGCTTACTCATCTGATGTAATCCATACTAATTGTTGATAAAATGAATACTCTTAAGTGACTACTCAATATTTTAAGCTTTATTTTTGTTTTATTTGACTATGAATAGGAAGTTTGCTGTGTCACATTGTGGCTATGTTTGATTTATTTATTTTTTTTACAACAGAGTTTGGCCAGTTTTTCAATATGACTTGTAAATCATCTCTTGTGACAAAGGGATACAGCTAAATGACACAAAATTACTTTCATCTACCAAATGTGAAAAGTCTAATTAAGAGATAATTTCCATATCCAGATAAGTAATCATATTCTCTTTTAATGTTAGTATATTTAAAGACTGTGATACTTACTTCAAAACCATTTTGGTTTTGACAAATTTCTCCTAAATATGCAACTAATACATTCTCAGTGCTACTGTGCTTTCAAAATCAGTACTGAAAAGCATCTTATAAAAAATTTGTTTCAAGATTGCTGGAGAACTCTGCCAACATATATTCAAAAATATTTTATAAAAGGGCCAGTAATATGACTAGAGGATAATGTTAAAAATTATTATTTTTTTAAGAAAATGTTTATTGATTTAACATATATACAATATATACATAGGAAGCAAGATATTCAATATATATTATTACATTAAATCATCAGAGTAATCTAATATAATTAACAAATTAAGCATTTTGGTATTTCAATAGCAACACTTCAAGGTTATCCCAACAACTAGAAATCTTAATATGATTTACAGACCTTATTCTAATCACTTATTTTTCAGTTTTACACAGCATTGTTGTTAAGCTTACAAATTCTTTAAACATAGGAACTGAGATTGATTTCAAGTTTTCTGTGATAATTTTTCTAGCTACTGCCAGCAGACCCCAAAACATTTTTTGTTTGGCTTTTACAGATAAAGGAAATGGAACATTTATTAGCATTATTGAACTAGTTAAAGAACAATTATCAGAGAATAACCCTTCAAAAAACGTATTTGTTCCCAATAAACATTTAATTTTTCAGTTTGTAAATGTATGTGCCCAATCAGCTATTTCATCCTTAATGCAACTCCAACAAACTGAAAAAGTCACTTTACTAAACTTAGAAATTGTATAAGGAGTAACAAACATTCTATGTCTATATTTACACATAAAAACATTCCAGTATAAACTTGAAGATGTCTAATTGACTTAAGTAACACAGATTTATTCTTATCATCAACTGAGTCACTCAATCTACTATTATCTACAAAAATTCCAAAATTTTGCATCCGAGCTATTATTATTTATAATTAATTTATATAACTTGGACATATTTTTTTTGTAGGCCAATTTACCTTTGATGATAACACCTACATACTCATATAATGGGGGAATAGTGTTCTGTCTTCTTTATCCATATTACCTACAAATTCATATAATTTCTTTCTAATAGATCATATCAACTGGTTAAAAGATTCATCCAACTTATAACCTTTCATTAAACAGATTTCCCCCTTTTCAAAGCAATTAGGCCATAACACTAACCCATTCATTCCCTTTTAGCAAATTCATTTCAACATTGTTCTGAGTTTTCACAGCTCTAGAGGCGAATGCAATGGGAAACACAAAAAAAAATTCCATTTTAAAATTAATAGGATTTGCTCTTTATAGCAACAAACTAATTTTTTCATCAGCCCTGTCAAAATTTAAAGTACTTAACATTTTCACTGCAGAACACAGGTATATGGTATTAAATCACATACTTGATATAAAAAAAAAATTGTAGTGTATGGAGTTTTGTCTTTTTCATGTATTATCTGATACAAAAAAATCCAAAGTGTTTACTGTCTCTGAAAGCCAGTTAAGCACTTAAGTGTTGTTGCATAGACAAGTAAATATAACTGCAGGAAGAGTTTTTAAATGCTGCCCTAATTTAAACGAGTTACTTTGACATCTGTAAACTTCTGTGGATAAATGAGAAAAGCCATTCAGAGACAGTTATTGCAGGAAAAAGTCAGGGACCATTTTTAAATTCTTCCCAAATTTAACTAAGTTACATACAAATTATCATTTGCAAACTTCTATGAATGAATGCTGAACGTGTTTCAGGGACATATGAATGAAGGAATATCTCGTCCATGTTACTGGACTATAACAGCAGTTGGGGGTGTAGCAATTGTTTCACACCTCTGAAAAGGCTGTTACAGTTGGGTCTTATGCTACAGAAGTACATTACAGGTTTATCCTTTTTCTAATTTTGGAGTAATTTGGATTATAATCATGGTGATTTGTGTACTACAAGAAAAAATATATCTACACTACAGAAGTAGTTTAAAACTAAATCTGTTCTTTTTTCTAATTTTGGAGTAATTTGGATTATAATCATGGTGATTTGTGTACTACAAGAAAAAATATATCTACACTACAGAAGTAGTTTAAAACTAAATCTGTTCTACACACCAGCTCAGCTGTGTATAATTATGCATTAAAATTTCAACCTGAATGATAAAACGCTTATTCCCAGTTAGTGATAAGGGGCACTAACAGGAAAGAACATTCAAGCAGACTGGCAAAGAATATGGATAAAGTTATATACTTTAGTTCCATTCCCAAAACTCATCTATAAGCAGCACATGATCATTTATAATGCATACTTGTTAAAAACAAAACTAGCAGCTATTTATTTTGTCCTTCCCATATCTGTTCAGACTGTCAAAAACAAAACAGTAAAGTAAATAGAATAAATAAATGATGAAATAGCCAATAAAAACTTTACTAAAAACAAATATCACAGTCGGTGCATTTGTGCTTATGGACTTTATCAGACTAAAATCTAAAACTCTATATAAGCAAAAGAAAAAAAAATCACATGATCAAATACATCAATTGTCACATGATCAGGGACTACCATTAATGCTGCAAGGTACATCTCTTTTTTACAAATTGTGAAATCATTTAAATCAGGATGACTACATGCATCTAACATACACTGCCAGTAATTCTCCTTACAATCTAACAGCTTTACCCTACACAGATTTCACTACATCTAGTACAGAAAATTTAAAAAAATGAATCTTTATATTCTTTTAAAAGCTTACAAAGAACATTAATTTCATTCTTGCTAGCAATGGCACATGCAGCTACAAACATAAACAATATTTTTAACGATACATGAAAAACATCCAGGTGCAGAACAACACTTTCCTTTAATATTGGTACACTCAACACCAGAAAAAAAAAACTTACACTGATTGCAAGAACCATAAGTAAACGTGTAGTTTCTATGCAATTTGTAGCAAAAGTCTTTCTAGTATGTCCTTCAAACTTTTCCCTTTTAGTAATCAAAACTCGGGACACCACTTACTACCACAGACATAGATGGAAAATCCCTCAAAATCTTTCAGTTAGATCTGATTACATTTGGTATCCTGTACATATATATTGACTAGGACATCTTTATAGGCACACATTTAATATTTTATTAACTGCCTGCAAAGCAGATGAGAAATCTAAATCCAGTTGTAAAGCATAAGGTCTATAAACATCTGCTTTCACTCTTGTTACTTTATATGTTTTAGTATGAATTATCCCTCCTGGGTAACCCCTTTGCTGGTAGGTCTTTTTCAAGGACCTGTTTCTGACTCAAAAATGGCATCTGCGTCTACAGAATGGCTTAACGTGATAAACTTGCTAGCTTCTGGTTTCTGATAAATATATTTGTCATAAGCTTTCCATTTTTCTTATCAAGGTAAACATCCAAGAAATTAATATTTTTACAATCATAAGTACATGTGAATTAAAAAAAAGTCTCTCACATTGTTTATGTTAAGAAATAAACTCTTCAGGTGCTTTAACATCATTTTCCATTGTAAATATATAGTCAATAAAACACATAAAAAGTTTTATATCATGCTTATAACTAGAATGAAAAAATGTTGAATTTGCCAGTGATAATGAAAAAAAAACAGAAACTGGTGAAATCAGAAAAATCATGGCATGACCTAAAGCCTATGTACCAGTTAGTTTCTTACCTCATAATAGACTTGGTCTCATATATTTTATTTATAACCAAGAAATTTATATCCAACAGATAATGTATTTGCTCTAGTAACATATCTGTCTCAAGAGCAGTGAGTCATTTGTACCTCTGTCTGCAATTGCACCTGCACAAATGCTTTCATAAAGTTCTAGCAGTAATACACCTGAAATAGTAATTAAAGTTGCATGCATACAGTGCAGGAAACGGCCTTGTTCATTATTACATTATTATGTAATTACTGTAACAGGGCCTAATTCTGGAAGAAAAACTTGCCCCAAGAACTAATTCTTTATATACATGCAAAGAAAGTAATAAATAGCTAGTTCTAGCGGTGATCTATTATTAGATATGCAGCTGTCCTTGGTGTTTTGTTCATAACGATTATATTTGCCTTTTTGTCCAGCAGTATCACAGCACTTAGGAATGAATATCTGCAGAAAGCTAATGGCCTGATCAAATATTTATTTAATGTACAGCTATTATTACTACTACTCCCACTGGTGACTCCACACCTGCTGTTTCACTCTCTGTACAAAGTCTAGTCAATAATTATGTCTGACTCAGTTCCAAAAACATATATAGCAGACCAAAGGTGCACATGGAAGGGGACAATTATCCATTTATAGAAATGCTTTTGCATGTCCATGCAACTACTTTTTCTCTGATGGGACATTTTGTTATGACAGGTGTAATGTTCCCAAATCTGTTGAAAAAGGGCCATTTTTTAGCAATGACCACTCTTTCTGATTAGCTTCTTTAAGTATGCTTAATATCAGGTTTCTCGTTTATATATCCTTAATAGACCAGGCATCATAAAGCCTCATATAGAACCGCATAGTGAAGCTGAATCAAGTAATGTCATTTAGAATGTGTGCCATATACTTTGCAATTCATCATCATTCTGATAATACATACTTCCTGCTTTCAGTGGCAGATGACATGATCAGCTGGGAATCATGGAAAAAAGATGTGCTATTCAATAATGATAAATAATACCAAACTGAATGTAAACCCCTTCACTGTTTGTATGATGGGTTGACAACTGGCTCACAAACCGGACACACACTATCAAAGTGGGTGACTCCACATCAGCTAGCAGACCTGTTACCAGTAGGGTGCCACAGGGGTCAGTGCTGGGCCCCTACTGTTTGGTATATACTTATCAGAAGGTCAGGTCAAAACTAAAGGGTTGCAGCTGACCAAGTTTGCAGATGACTGTAAACTAGCTGCAACCATTAAATCCCCAAATGATGTCAGTATACTCCAGGAGGGTCTCACACAGGCCAATGACTGGCGTAGTAGTCACACCCTCAAAGTGAATGCAAAGAAATACATCATCATTCCCTTTGGCACAAACAATGTCCCTTCACATGATCAAATCAACAACAATACCATAAGTACCCATGAAGTGGTAAGAGATCTAGAATCCTAGGCTGACCACAACCTTAACTTTGAACACCATGTATCTACCATTGTAAGGAAAGCTTTCCACATAGCTCACTTGATTAGTAAAGCATCACCTCGAGAGTAAAAGAAGTTATAACCACATTATACTCAGCACTTTTCCGGCCCATAATTGAGAATAATGCCACATTCGGTATGTCCGTACTAAACACCTACAGCAATTAGAGAGACCTCTGTGGTTTCAAACAAAGAAGATCAAGGGCCTCTAGCATGTGCCTTATGCAGACCAACTAAAATCCCTGTTACTATACTCTGCATTGTATAGACTTCATAGCGAAGACTTATGCCTGGCCTACAGAGCAACCGAAGACTCAAACCTAATGAGCTTAATGGATATCCACAAATCAAATGGGTCTAGGGCTACCCAATCCAGGGATTAAATAGGACATGCTGGAGAGACAGATTTATCTCCCAGTGACTGCCATGTTTTTGGAACAGGCCACCAATTCATGTGAAACTGAACACCTCTATGACACTGTTCAAGAAGAAACTAGATGAGTGGATGGGGCTCCATAAATTCTTACCGGTGATAGCACCCACAACCCTCCTGGATATGGGCAGTCATCACTAAATGCAATCTTGGGTACTGACTAGTACTTCTACAGTAATATACTGGGTTTAAATGGCTAGGCTTTAAATGACTTTTGGGTCGATAGCCTAGTAATCTCCTATGATTCTATGAATAAATAATGACTGCCTAATTAAAATAATTAATGTGGATAACAATGTAGTATGGAGGGTTAACACTACCTGCTTTTAACATGCGCCCTTCCTTTACTTAGCCCTCATTAGTCAAATCATTGAACATAACACTCCTTTTTGCATACGTCTGTCCAGTCATATGCAACAACCGCAATGCCTGCAGAAATATCTTAGAAAAAGGATAGAAGGCCTAAACAATAGGGTTTTGAGGGGGTCCATGTAGGATCTATCTTAATTATTGGTCTCTTATAGACTGATAAGTAGTAGCCTGTGTCTAGAATACAAGGCATTCTCTGACCCATTATTCATGGACTTATTTAAAATCTAAAAGTCAAATGTTATCAAAAATAGTCAATCCAAGGACCTAAACCTCTGCTGTAACATTAATGGCACAGTTTAGAGGGATAGGTATAGCTTGCAGAGGATACCAATGCTCTGGAATAGACTCCCCATCCATGTAAAATAAAGTTCATCCCTGTCCATGTCCTACAATAACTTGTATCAATGGTTGGGTTATGGAAAATTTACTCCTGGATTCCCCCTGTAGTATTAATGGACAGAGCAATTTCCTAAATGCTTTATCCCAATGCTTCTGTCCCCTCCAAATATCTATGCTTGAGCTAGTAATTATCACTAGAGTACTATGCAAACATAGATCTAGGAAAGGGTCGGGTGAATCCAATGAGATAATTTTAAGCACCAAATGGGATAACTGTCTAACCTTAAAGCAGCCCACAAGGGTAGTTAGCCCAGTATTAACCTATGAATATAAATTGTATATGAATAAATATGTGTGTGTCTGTATTTATATCTGTGTATGTGTGTGTCTGTGTAGCAGAAAATGTTAGCATACAGTTGTAGCAATTTTTTTCAAAGCCAATAGGTTGTAAGCACAATTGGCTGACCCTATAAAACTACAAGAATACAGTGCCATCCAATGAAATAAATAATTTCTTTGAAAATGACTACTGATATTAGGAACAGCTTAACGACTACCTTTCTTAATATAAAAAAAAAAAAAAAAAAACTTACACCTTCTGTTTAAAATACAGGCCTTAAGGGTATACCCAAACTATAGAAAACTGGCAGAAGGTTTGTACCAAATAAAGGACTGGTGGCAAAATCATGGAATGAAACTAAATGTCAAAGAATGCATTTTTGTACCCTTTTGGAAATCATCTACTTCAGGGAACTACCGCATTGACAATATGGCCCTAAGAGCTGACCCAGTTGTTCTGGTTTGTGTACTTCCATGGACAGTGACCTAAATTTAACCAACATGTGTCCATTGTCCTAAGAAAGTCCTTCAATATTGCACAGTTTATAAACCAAGGGATTGTTTCTAGATCTAGGGATGTCATTCTCCCTATATGTAGCCCTCATTAGGCCAGTCATTGAGTATAATGTTCCCTTTCACATGTATCTGTCTACACACATGCAGCAACTGGATACTCAAAGTGTTACCTTACTAAAAAGATACAAGACCTAATCAAAGCCCTGTCAATATACTTAGTATCCTAAAGACTGGTAAGATGGGACCTGTGTCTGGCATACAAGGCATCCCACAATTCAATACTGATAGATTTACTGCACATAAGCAAATCAAATGGCATCAGAAATGCTGGTTCTGGGACTCTAAACAACTTCTGCAACATTGAAAGAATGGTTTGGAGGGACAGGTATATTTCACAGAGGATACCACTGGTCTGGAACAGACTCCCCAGCCACATGAAACAAAGTACATCCCTGTCCATATTCAAGTGCAATGTGGATCTATGTATGTGAAGCAGAACATTTATGCCAGGTTTGCCTCCTGTACTTCTAATGGACAGAGACAACTCCTTAATGCATATTCCATGTAGCAATGCCCTCAAATTATCTATGGTATGATCCTGGTTATTCTCATCAGGGGTAATATATAATTATTGACCATGAGATGGGTAAGGCCAGTCTCTAACCAAATGTGATAGGTTAATTAGAGCACAACAAGGGAAAATGGCTTGGCTTAAAATGGCCACAAGGCAACTAGCCTAGAACTTACGAGTGAACCTATGAACCTACAATGTACTGAATAATATGCTGTCATAAATTATATAACTTAGCCGTTCATGATGTGAAGATCAACTTACTGTATTAGGCTGGGTGAAATACCAGAGAACTTCATATACTGCAGATGTTCTAGGGTTTGAAATGTACAACACCTCATAGTCAGCAAGAACATTAATTGTCTTTCTTGTTGAACAATGATGAGCTGCTGAGATTTAGCATGTTTAGCTAAAGGAAGCTGCAAGACAGCGCATGGCTTTCTGTGCAAATATCACTTAGAAATGTGAAATTTCAATGACAATGTGGTATTGCTGTGAAGCAGGTTTCCTGGCAATATACAGAAAGTTTCCTTTTTTTTATGTACTATCTTAATGAGGTCAGTAGAAGGATTGCCAAACAAAAGGTTGCTTGTGACACAGGTATGTAAAACTGACACATCCTTTGGCAAATGTTCCGATCTCAGCTAGGCTTCTCTTTTTGTGACAACTCCTATCACTGCTAGTCTAGGTACTGCATTCACAGATTCACAGTTCATTCTGAAGAAGTCCAGTGTTGGATGAAAGCACTTATTTAATTTCTTCTCCTGAGTGACATCTCACCTTGCTGATTTTGTTTAAGTTTGTTGGATTGTTCTACCTTGACCACATCAATGCGTCATTTGTTGGAAGACTCACAGGGCCACTTTAAAGTGTAGGGGCCTACTATCCCAGCAATTGTTATCTAATATAGTTCACCTTTTTCTTTGAAATCTGGATAATGTTTAGTGTTGTCAGAGTCTGGGCTGGAACTAAATTTTGGCATTACAGATGTGGCAGGAGAATTTTATTCACAACAGCGAAAGTAGTTGAAAAATATTTTTTCTTTGCAGAATCCTTCTTCCTTTATGAAGGTGAAGTGCTCCCCCAGCAATGGTAGTTTTTCCAAGAATGAAGGCACGATAGTCAGATTTTCTGATTCAGCTTCTACATCAATAAATAAATGGAAGTTGTCTTTTTGTTACAATGATAAAACTGGTATGTGCACTTTTGTCTGAATATCTGTGTGTGAGGTACTCTGATTCTACTGATCCGAAATTATCTTAATCCTTGGAAGTATCTTTCCTACACCTCTGTAATCTTAAGCATTTGCAGATGCCTTCCTTTAGGTGAGGAAAGTTCTGTTACAGCCAGTTACATTTTCTCCCATACTATTAGCCATCTCATTAACTGCTAATTCCAGAGGAGCCTGAAGGTTATCATAAAGAATAACAACAGATGAGTGAATATACTAAAGGCATTCATTATGATAAGTATTCCTTTTCCACACAAGAGGAAGGAGAATGGCTCTAAATTCATTTTTTTTTGGTAGGCTCTCCTTTTCACAGGCATAGCTCACCCTTGTCGAAGCCTGAATTCAGTCATGAGTGAATACCCAAAAAGATCATTCTCACTGCTCTAACTGGTTTCACTGCATTACATCATTTTCTTCAGCCAGATTTTTGTACTTAGACAATGTTAAAGCAGGAATTGGGGTTCAGGCAATTCAAAGAGTGAACTTTAAAAACTACAATAACACTATACTCCTGCTCTATAAAGATAGATAGCTCTCCTATCTGTCTCACTTACAAAATTATTTTTATGTAGATACAACATTGATACTGATGGCTGTATGAATTGAGGTGCCTGTTAATTTTTGTATAGGCTTCAGTGGCACTAAAGAAACTGACTGCATTTCCCTAAGCTGGGTGTCAGTACAGAAACGTTCACTGCCATAGATACAATAGTCTATTTTTCTTTTGGTTCTAGTTCCTCATTCATCACTGAGCCCTTCAACGGCTCATTTGTTCTGCCTGAGTGGGAAACCTACAGCCTGTCCATTCTCATCAGGGTGAAACTCAGGATTGCGTTGCTGTCATCCTTACTAGAGGTTATTGACAGCCTGTTGACTGTGTAGATCAGTGTGTGTGTTGTGACTTTAAGAAGCATTTCAAAGTGACGGCACATGCATATAAATAGAAACCACGTGCAGGCAGCAGTGCTATTTTGAGTGAACAGCCAGAGTGTTAACATGTATGAGTGCAGTAGTCAGTCTGTTTATAAATTTATTTAAGTTTAAGTTACTAAGCCTCAGTCCTGATGTGTTTGTATGTAATAAAGCTATTTGAACCAAACTCACAACCGTTCACCTGTTTTATCTTGACGAGCTAAATCCGAAGTGGGATGTCCGAATAACATGGTGTTAAAAGTGGCATACCTGAATGACATGGTGTCGGAACCAGGATGTCTGAGCAACACGAAGCCAGAAGATAATTAATGAGGTTCACAGTTAGAAATGGAGGTATATAGAGGAACGACTTGGTCCAACCTGCTTAAACGATTGAAAAAGGTCAGAAATTAATTTCAGGTAATTAAAACTCACATAAATTATTTATTTTGTATAGAGAATGATATGAAGCATTCGCAAAGCACAAAATGCATTACTGATTAAACTTAATCAAACGAAAAGCACAAAATGTATTATTGATTAAACAAAATGCTCGTAACCATGATATTTGATAAAATTATTTGAAATACTTATGAGAGCATTCACAGATACTTCTTTGCATAACGAGCATGTTAAAAGTAAAACGAGCACAAGGAAAGTATAACGAGCATGAGAAAAGTCAAATGTGCATAACGAGTACAATAAAAGGGCAAAATGAGCATGGGAAAGCAAAGCGACTGCATTGTTTTAGTAAATAACCATTTTTTTTATATGAGCTTCTATTTTGCATTGACTAAAGCTATTCAAAGTATGACTAGAGTTGTTCAAAGTATCTCAGAGTGTGCAAAGTGTTTGCAGTGTGTGCTTTTATTACAGTACAATTATTTTGAAGAGTTTACTGTGTGCAAAGTACAGTTATTTGCAAAGTGCAGTAAATTCAAAATGTTTCTTGCAATGTACAAAGGTTTTTTCACAAAGTACAGTCATTTCGAGAAGTTTTTGCTGTGTACTGTTCATTTGCAAAGTGCAGTCATTTCAAAGCGTTCCTTACACTAAGTGGTTTTGCAAATTACAGTGATTTCAAAGTGCTTCTTGTGCTATGGAGACTTCTTTCACAAAGTGCAGTTATTTTGTAGAGTCTATTGTGCTATTGAGCATAATTACAAGTTTTTGGCATAAATTTTTTGACATATATGTGTAGGTTCGTACATAACTCAAAGGTCTTTATTACTGTGTGTTGGCATGGCAGAGGCATTTCGCTGACCCAGTCCACTTATGTGTGATCATAATATTACAGAGAACTGGAGAGTGTTTGAGCAGGAATATGATATTTTCATACAAGCAGCTTTTTGTGATTAAGATGCATGTACGAAAGCATTTATTCTGCTTAATCTAGCAGGGTAAGAAGCTATTGAAAGAGAGTATTCATTTGTGTATGCATCACAGTATGTGCAAGAGAAGGAGAAAACCATCATATTGTTGTACAAGCTGAATCAAGGGAGGACCCTGAGTGCTTGAAATGTAAATTTAGAGAAATGTCACTCTCAGACAAATGTTACATTGGAGAGGCCCTAATTTTATACAAGAGACCAAAAGCCAGGATAAACTTTTGCTGCTTACATTACTGACTTAGGAAACAAAGATAAAACATGCAGATTTGGTGATATGAAGGGTGAGTTGATAAAGGACAGACTTATGTGAGGTGTTAATAATGTTGCAGCGAGAAAGATTTTGCTTTGAGACAGTGATTTAATGCTGAGTAAAGCCACAGAGATTTGTCAAATACGCAAGCTTACAGAAAGGCACACAAACATGTTTGCAAGTGATAAGAGCATAATTTCAGCAGCCTCTAGAGTAAACATGGACAGCATGCAGAATGTGGCTAAAAGAAACAGGCCTAAGCACATGGCAGCTGCAGCCCTTGCAGGATTTCCAGGGAGAGCTCATACCCTTCCAGTAAGTTCTAAGACTAGCTCAGTAAAATGGACATGCTCAGTGCAGCACAAGGGTGAGTCAGCAAAACCCATGTCAAGTCTCATTGTTAACTGTCGTAATTGTGGTGCCAATCACGAGTCCAAAAGAGAAAAGTGCTTAGCCTTTGGTCAGCAATGCCACAAGTGTAAAAACTGGAACCACTTTCAAAAGCTTTAAAAATCAAGCAAGCCACATTAGTTTATTAAGAAAGGTCACTCAAAAAAGCAAGTTGATCATATAGAAAGCTGCAACTCTACTTTCTATGTAGATGGTGTATCAATGGTTGGTGAAAAGGTTAATGCAGTAGATTTGTTGGCAAAAAACAAAGTGTTTTGTACTGTCCTGATTAATGGTAAACCTGCAGAGCTCAAAGTGGACATTGATTCAAAGTGCAATGTTATGTCATCAGAAACATTTGCTAGAGTAAGAGCTGGTGAACAACTTAATTTGACCAATTGTGTGAAGCTGTTGCTTATGGAGGTGAAGCGATTCAAACCGAATGCTCAGTAGTGCTTTCATGCCGTTCAGCTGGGAACAGTTACAGCTTGCAATTTTATGTAGTCAAAAGACCTGTAAAGTCATTATTAGGTCTCAGAGGCAGTTTAAAAATGAAACTGCTTTCTTTTACCAAAGAAGTCCATCATGTAAGCACATGTCCTAGTTCCAGTTTCACCAATGCTATTTTCTCAGAGTATGCTGATATTTTTGAAGACAGGCTAGGTAAACTTCCAGTTGTGTACTCCATGAAATTAGACCCAGAGGTCAATCCAGTGGTCTGACCAGTGAGAGGAATTCTGAGCATGCTGATATTTTTGAAGACAGGCTAGGTAAACTTCCAGTTGTGTACTCCATGAAATTAGACCCAGAGGTCAATCCAGTGGTCTGACCAGTGAGAGGAATTCTGATAGCTATGCAGGACAGAGTCAAAGTCCAGTTAGATAAAATAGTGCAGCAAGGTGTTCAAAATTCTTGAGAGAGGTATCTTGCTGTCTCCCCTGCTGTCTTCGGAAACTAGATCCGCTCATCCACATGTAGAGACATAATATTAATAAACTGGAGCCTGATGCTTATGACATAATTAATATGCTCCTGATAGTCTCTGACAGGTTCCTGTAAGTAGAATAGCGAGTGCTAAACTTGCCTTTTTCCCCACAAGGATATATAGACCATGCAGTCCTATAGTGGTTTCTGTTACTGAGCAGCACATGTCCATCAGCATCCTTAAAATTTCCAAGTCATTATGGAAATAGTCAGCTCTCTTCTGGTCAGTCCCATTATGTTTTGCAATCCACTGTTATTAGCACTTTTGTTGCCGCTGACCACCATATTGGCCTACTGTACAAAAGATTGTGACTATAAGTATGACAAACTGTTGTGGATGGAGTCTTGCCATAATATTGAGCATTTCTGCTGACTTCAGCACTGATGTTTCCTGCATACTCTGGTCTTTGAAGAGTTGTGCAGTGGTGTACAAATTCATCCAAAAAGGACTATAACTCATGACATTGTTTTTAATGTATACATTTGGACAGCATTATTGACTCATTTTGGTACACACCTCCATTACACTGCAATGACCTGGTAATCTGCAAAAATGGTGAATGTGCACTGCACGCATCTCTTCATTTTCTTGCAACATTTTTGTACGAATCTCTGCTGTATTGCATGCGGCTGCCAGCTGCACAGGATTGCCCAGGGTATTGTAAAAGTTGATTATGAATTCATCCATGACGTCTGTAAATTCAGTGACAAGATCAATCCTGACCCTGATAGCAATGTCTTTCGGCTTCTCCCAAATATAGATCAGCGGTCTGCAGATTGATTGACAGTGGAGTTTTTACTATGGCAAGTTGCCAGCCCAGCACTCAACCTCACAAATATTATCCATATCTATAGAGTATAGAGAATATACCTCCTAAAGTCTTGTAAAAGGGCTGTGGTACCTAAAGATAAACTGGATTCTAAGATCAATATTTGGTCACTGTAACAATAAATCAAAACATTTGCATTTACCCACCTTGTGTGTCCCTTTTTCTAACTAGAATTTCACTCAGTTGTGATTTGCATAGGTGCTGATCTACCTGTGCAAGACTGACTTATCTTGCATTGTTCCACGTTCTGCGTAGTTATTCTTGCTGTTAAAGTGTTCTGGATCACCATTTTCTGACAGAATATATATTATTCCTTTACTACATTAGGAACCAACAAACTGGAACTGATAGGCAAGTTTGCTCTGGCTTGCCTAGATCGAAGTCTCTGAGCAGGTTTGCCAAGTAAATTTTCACTGTATGCATAGGATGGTGGGGTCTATTTAATGCTTTAAATCTCTTGGGTCAGTACATATTTTGATTTCATCTGAGCTTTTCTTATGAGCAACTACCATGGAAGACACCCATTCAGTTGGTTCTATAACTGGACAAATAACACCTTGCTGCACCATTTTATCTAACTGGACTTTGACTCTGTCCTGCATAGCTGTCAGAATTCCTCTCACTGGTCAGACCACTGGACTGACCTCTTGGTCTAATTTCATGGAATACACAACTGCAAGTTTACCTAGCCTGTCT
The DNA here is from genome assembly GCF_019279795.1 of Protopterus annectens. Lineage (NCBI taxonomy): Eukaryota > Metazoa > Chordata > Ceratodontiformes > Protopteridae > Protopterus > Protopterus annectens. Next base: position 537,341,581 of record NC_056734.1, read on the forward strand.
TCAAAAATATCAGCATACTCAGAAAATAGTATTGGTGAAAGCCAGAACAAACTTGCCTATCAGTTCCAGTCTGTTGGTTCCTAATGCTAAAAACACCAGAGCAATCAAAGCCCAACTATTAAAAAGCATTCATTCCAGAAATCCAACTATGATAAAACACCCAGATTTCTTCATCCATTGGAAGAAGGAGAGATAGTGAGGATGTAAATGGTGAAAGGGTTTGACTGAATTGGTCAAGTGAGAGGTGTATGTGCCAAGCTGAGATCCTACTTAGTGGAATCTGAGGGTATAGAATACAGAAGAAATCACAAGCATCTTCCTCCGGTGTTTGAATCGATATCACAGCATCATACCTGTGATACAGACTCTAGATCTCAGAGCAATCCAGATGATGTTCCTGTTGAAGGACATTTCTCAGTATCTATTCCCATTCCTGATGATGTCCCAGATGTCCCTGAAGTTGAACATTCATTAAAGACAGTCACTGTTGCTAAACTCAGTCCTAGTTTTTATGTCACATGATCAGGTTGTATTTCCAGACCTAGTGTGAAATACACATCAACCTCGACATGATTGTTTCACTTGTAATTAGTTCTGTATAACTGCATGTCAAAGGATTATTTCTGTACAACTCATATCAATGACTATTGTCATTATTACTGTGCATGACTTATTTCTTAAAGATGGAAGATGTAGATCAGTGTGTATTTTATGACTTTAAGAAGCATTTCAAAGTGAGGACACGTGCTTATAAATAGAGAGCACGTGCAGGCAGCAGTGCCATTTTGAGTGAACAACCAGAGTGTTAACATGTATGAGTGCAGTAGTCAGTCTGTTTATAAGTTTAAGTTACTAAGCTTCAAACCTAATGTGTTTGTATGTAATAAAGCTGCTTGAACTGAACCCACAACCATTCACCTGTTTTAGCCTGACTGGACGAGCGACAGGCTGCATTTTTTAAAAGATCAGCAAACTCGGAAAGTATTACCAAATACTCTAAGCATCACTTTCTGATCCTTATTTTGATGTTTTGAAGCTTCAAAGACCACACAGATGCTCCAGTACAACAAAAAGTAAGTTTTATTTCAGATAAGTGCTTTCATCCAATAACTTCATCAGATCTAACCTATCCCTCACAAGGATAGCAATGGGTGGTTGGGAGATGGCACCCTAAATTGTGGATATTTTAAAATTGATCCATATTAGATCCTGGGAGTTTTCCCTTTAGATCCTATAATCCTCCCCCCACAGACTTATAATGCTCAAAGTGTAAATGTTCAATGGACTGCTCTGAGGTATACCCACATCTTTGCATATGATGTACTCATTGGCCATGACTGCTCGTGTCTACATATGTGTGCATTCCTCAGTCTCCAACAGGGATTCCGTCATGAAATGTGTGCCTGGATGCTTGCAACTTCCCCTCCCAATTCAGAGAGGTGACCAGGCATGGTTTCACTAACACACGGACACGGACGGACACACACACACACACACACACACACAAAACCTCCAGTGCCTGGGAAACTAACTGAATCCAAGCATACTGTGCTGAAGTCAGGGCTTTATCAGCCTCAAACGTTCTGGTGGCTTTAAAAAAAAGAAATGATCTTTTTTCCTACAGATTTGCTTTCTTTAGATTTTCCTGCTTTAACAAAATGTTTCTTTCTTGACTTTTAAGGGACTTAACGCCTTTCTCTGTCAGATAATATTTCAGTACCTTAAGTCTCCTTAACAATGTTGCATGTTCAAACATACCACATTATGCACACTCCATTACACTGTAATAGGTGCTGAAGGGTAAGTAACCTTAGTGTTGAAGTTGTTCATCATATATTGCCTACTACAACTGTATTTATTAACATATTTTGCAATAATAGGCTAATCTTTTTGCTCATGCAGGGGAAACATACTATACTTCAGTATAACAAAGCAAATGACTAAACTAAAATATGACTTAACAAAGGAAGAAAATGACATAAAAGGCCAGCATGTAGTAAAGGAATAATATATATTCTGTCAGAAGATGGCGATCCAGAACACTTTAACAGCAAGAATGACTAAGCAGAATGTGGAACAATGCAAGATAAGTCAGTCTTGCACAGGTAGCGCCTATGCAAATCACAACTGAGTGAAATTCTAATTAGAAAAAGGGACACACAAGGTGGGTAAATGCAAATGTTTTGATTTATTGTTACAGTGACCAGCTAAAAGACATTTTTCAAATATTGATGTTAGAATCCAGTTTATCTTTAGGTACCACAGCCCTTTTATAAGCTTTTAGGAGGTATATTTTCAATACCTTATAGATATGGATAATTTTTCTGAGGTTGGGTGCCGGGCTGGCAACTTGCCACAGTAAAAACTCCACTGCCAATCAATCTGCAGACCGCTGATCTATATTTGGGAGAAGCCGAAAGACATTGCTATCAGGGTCAGGATTGATCTTGTCACTGAATTTACAGACGTCATGGATGAATTCATAATCAACTTTTACAATACCCTGGGCAAACCTATGCAGCCGGCAGCCGCATGCAATACAGCAGAGATTCATACAAAAATGTTGCAAGAAAATGAAGAGATGCGTGCAGCACACATTACACCATTTTTGCAAATTACCAGGTCATTGCAGTGTAATGGAGGTGTGTACCAAAATGAGGCAATAATGCTGTCCAAATGTATACATCAAAAACAATGTCATGAGTTATAGTCCTTTCTGGATGAATTTGGACACCACTGCACAACTCTTCAAAGACCAGAGTATGCAGGAAACATCAGTGCTGCAGTCAGCAGAAATGCTCAGTATTATGGCAAGACTCCATCCACAACAGTTTGTCATACTTATAGTCACAATCTTTTGTACAGCAGGCCAATATGGTGGTCAGCGGCAACAAAAGTGCTAATAACAGTGGATTGCAAAACATAATGGGACTGACCAGAAGAGAGCTGACCATTTCCATAATGACTTGGAAATTTTAAGGACGGTGATGGACATGTGCTGCTCAGTAAAAGAAACCACTATAGGACTGCATGGTCTACATATCCCTGTGGGGGAAAAGGCAAGTGTAGCATTCACTATTCTACTTACAGGAACCTGTCAGAGACTATCAGGAGCATATTAATTATGTCATAAGCATCAGGCTCCAGTGTATCAATATTATGCCTCTACATGTGGATGAGCGGATCTAGTTTCCGAAGACAGCAGAGGAGACAGCACGCACTATGCATGGCTTCTTTAACATCACACATCTCTCTAAGGTACTGTATGCCATAGATTATACACATATGGTAATAAAGGCCTTACCTGGTCCACAGCATACCTCTCAACCTCTTAGAGATAGATATCTGGACAAAGCCATAAATAATTGGGGGACAAAGGACCCAAAATAGACACAATTTTTAAATATTGTTCTTACAAACTTAAAAAGTTAATAGAATAGCAGGTTTTGCATTACTATAAATTTTCTGAGGGGTATGAAGTCTGAAGTTCAAATGTATGCCATTATTTTCTGACTTTAGACTTCAATGATTTGCCAAAAAAACACAATTTTATGAAAAATGTACCAAAAATATAAGGCAAAAATCTGGACATACTGAGAAAATCTGTAAAGTTGAGACATATGTAAACATTCAGTTCTGTGGTGTTATAGGTAATCTGCAATGCACAGGGTATTATTACCAATATCAGTATAACATCCTGTCAGTTTCCATGATTCAATTGTATGGCACGTTACCTATATCACAACTTCCAGCAAGGTGATTTCCCACATTTAGTTTGAAGTACACAGACAGTGGGCAGAATATATCCATACATATAAATACATGCACTCAGCCCCAAACATAAGTCTCCAGTGCATTATGGGTAATACTGGATACTTCCTGACACTGGCTAATGACAGCAATGAAGTTATTTTGTCTGCAGAAGATGTATTTCCCCTGTCCAGCTATGTCTTGTGGGGTATATCAATACTCCATTATCCCTATTGTAGCTTGTACAATGCTACATACTGTCATACTGCAGAAATGAGTCAGAGACTTTCAGGTTACAGCTGAGTTAAAACCAGGCTTACACTCACAGCTCTCAACCAGTCAAGGACAATTTCAAAAAATCAGGGATACACCTCAAGATAATCAGGGACACTTTTAAAATATTAATATTATTAACCTGAGACATTGACAGAACCTCTAACCCCTACATGACCTCTAACCTCTACTACTGAACACACTGCCTAACTTAGGCTTCCCACATAACACAGTAAAATGGTTTCAAAGCTACCTCAAGGATCTTAAACAAGCAGTGAAATGGTCCAACAAACTCTTACCCTTTCTCCACAACCCTACTGGAGTTCCTCAAGGCTCCATCTTCGAACCCCTACTCTAAAACATTTTCACTAACAACTTTCACAGTTCCTCCCACCGTGAAACACTCATTCAGTACACTAATGATTCCACCATAATCTGTACAGCTCAGTCACTACCAGAACTGCTTTCAGAAACTCAGTCGTCCTTTACTGCTGTCGAATTTTGGCTAAAAAATGCCCAACTCTTTCTTAATCCAAAGAAGACTAAATTAGTACTCTTCCACCCTAAAACACCTCCTGTGTTACCAATCATTTCAACATCTTTGCATCTGACAACACTGTCATAGAAATGGAGCAAGAAACCAAAATAATCATTGACAATAAACTTTCATTTGACCCCCATATCTAGCAAAATATAAAGAAAACTCATCAAAAACTGGGAGTCTTATATAGAAACAAACATTTCTTTACAGCAGCAACCAACACTACTCTTGTAGAAACATTTTTACTTCCCTCCCTTCTTTACGGTGCCCCAGTCTTAACTAACTTACAAACTTCTACCCTAAGCAAGATGGAACAGTGCTACAACTAAGTTGCAAAGTTTCCCACAAACTCTAAATATCACACACACCACTGTAAACCACTCCTAGAATTAAACTGGCTTGAACTCCCCAACCAACTTACCTTTATTCAGCTATCCACCTTGCACAACCTTATTTTCAAGCCTACTGCCTGCCCCGCACTAGCCAGTCTAGTCACACCTTACACACCAAATCAATCCCTACAATTAGAAGACAAAAATCTCTTAGCTGTCTCAAAACCCACAAGAAAACCAGGTCTCTATATTCATACTCTGTCTCTATACGTTGGAATTCATTACCACTAGCTACCAGATCTATGCCTGGCCTAACCCATTTCAAAGCCTCTTTAAAAAGTCATCTCAAAAATGCATGGCTCTACTGCTGCATAAAGCCTGCCTAATGCTTAGGTCTTCCTCTTCTTCCACACTACCCTCACTGTCTTCTTCTGTCACATTTCAATCCTTCACAGACTGCAAGATCCTAAGGCTCTTCAAAATCATCTTCTGTTTCTATACTATATCCTTAAGCTACTGCTCAGGCTTTATTGCTTCTATTCTTCTTAACTCTCTCTCACTATCTGCATCACTAACTTTCTGGCTGCTATTTTCCTAACTGAAACTAACATTCTATTCTGCATGTACTATAACAATCAATGTCACACATGCACTGCCTACATATGATTTTTTGGACCCTATCTACATCATATATGGTGAGAGTGACTATTATTGTCAGTAATGTTTTAACTCTATAGAATTGTCTAGACGTAGTAATATATTGAAACATCTTGTAACATAGTTTGTTCTTTCAACTTAATTTGTAAAGTATTTCTAATGTAATTTGTATTGCATTGTATTATACTGTATTTGTATTGTATTGTATGTGGAGCTTTTCTCCCCGGGCCTCTGCTGAAAACGGGTTCTGTAGACCCACTCAGACCACCCCGGTAAACAAAGGTCAAATAAATAAAAAATAAATAAATGTATTAACTTCTTAAGTGAGGTTAGCGTAGTAATTACATTTCTATGGTGTCCAGTGTTCCTCCCAATATTGCAGAACTTGCTCATTTGTCTAGGGGAGTTTAAAGTTATGACAACCCCCGTCCCTCTCACACACACATACCATCTCCCCTCACTTTGTTGAACTCAAGGACTCAGTAGTCCAGACACACACACACACACACACACACACACACACACACACACACACACACACATGACACTGGTTTGAGCCTCCATCAGTGTATATGGAGCTGTAGAATGAGTGGGAGTCAATGGGATTACTTAACATTCCTATTCATATAAATATTAAAAAATAATTTTGCATTCAATAGTATTTCTCTTACTTTATTCCTGAAGCAGTGTGTCAGAAGTAACATGCACATTTTGCAGTTATAGTAGCACCTGCTTTAACTGGAATCCTTTTATAGATTATGTAAATTTTAGGGCTCCACAATGTTAGCGTGTGAATCATCCTTGTTATATGAGTATTTATAAAATGAAAAGTATATAATTAGTTTCAAGCTGAATAAAATAAAAAAATGCTAGATTATGAATGCTTGTAAGACATTTTTACTTTTAATATTTATTTGCATAAAAAATAAATACATCTGACTGAGCATGTCCTTCAAATAAAATTACCATCATATTTTCAGTAGCATGTATTTTCAACAGCAGTTTATTCAAATGTCAGTTTATGCAAATCTACACTGATTTGCTATTATTTGGCTTATTTCAAAGCCCTTTTTATTTACTTAAAGTGATTATCAGGCTTTCTATCATAGAGAATAAGAAAAATCATTTATTTGTATATTTGTGGAAACTAATCAATTCTACCAAGAAACTGCACAAAACTAAAATAAACATGGTAAAATGTACACCACAATAAATAACACGAGCTGAGCATTTTTGCAGGAAGCCTTTTTCCCCTGCTTTTGTCACACCCCTCTAAATATACTAATTCTGAAATCAGTCAGCCTTAGAAGTAAGGGTAACATTTATTTACCTTCAAGGATGGCTAGTCTTGATAGACTCAGTGTAAAATATGTCACTAAATAGGGATTTGACTAAGTACATTAACAAAATCATAGCCTAAAGAAACGTATATCAGATTAAGCCACGCATCCCTTTGTTTTAATATTGTTTGATGTTTTTGGTTTGCAGCTTGTAATTCCTGTCCTTGCTTACATATACCCCTTAAAATAACCTCTAAGGCACATAAACTTATGGGACACATTTGAATTTCTTGGACAGACTTACAAAGACCAGAACATAAATTTGTGGGATACATTTGAGATGCTTGGCTAGGCTTATAAAGGCCTCAGTGATCCTTTCCAAGTATACACCTATAAATCCTATATTTGAACAGCAGTTGCAATTTGAATTGCATTTTACTTATTTTATTACTTCTTTGCTTTAGTTTGCCAAGAAAGTCTGACTGGGTACGTTTCCCATTTTTAGAGGAGGTCCATAGACGGAGATGGTGTGGAGCTATGATGTTTACTGTTAAAGCAGACACTGACCAACCTCTGGCTACAACTCATTTTTCTAACTTCAACAAGTGAGATCATAAATGTTGTCTATTCAAGTACAGTTAAAAAGTAGGGTTCCTTAAACATGTCGCATCCTGTTTAGTTGTAGCTGATTTGTCAGCAATATTTGGTCATTATACTGTGGGCAGTGTTTTCTGCAACTGGTAAACATTTTTTTTTTTACATATTACATGTACTCCAGTGTTTGTCATCTTTAAATATTAATTTCCTCTAGACATTTTGAGACTCAGAGTTGGCATATGCAAAATAAGGTGGTGTAATAGAGTTACCCCCCCCCCCAAAAAAAAGCACTTGTAAAAGGTTTTCTTTTATCTCTTTTTAAACTCTTACTCTTTGCAGCACACAGAGCTGCACGTTAATATGCACACTGTGAACTGTGATGTAATAAGGTGCTATAGGCAAAAGTGATCCCTTCAAAGTCTTCAAGGAAGAGCAAAATAAACTCTTCTGGTAGAGAACTTTTACCAAATTTTAAGGAGAAATACAACATATTTAAGGAAAAGAAACACAAAAACTATAACTGTCAAACAGTAATCAGTGACTGTCCAAAAATGAATATTTTCACCTTTGATATAAACAAAAATGCAGCAAAATTTTGTCTCTAAAATTAATTGTGCAGTATTGTCTCACATTTTGTTGCTGATATTATTTGACATTGAGATGTTTGGCGACTGTATTTCAACTTTTGTTTCTGAAATTACACTTGTAAATTTTAAGGCTAGCTTTCCCAAGAAATTCTCATTGCCGTTTTGGTCTTCGAGGTCTGTCTTGCTGATGCTCTGTCTGACAGCTCTTATGCTCCATAAGTAAACTGTAAGTGGACTTGAAACCATATATCAGCATGCTTATGTTGAAAATAGATCTATTACCACCTGTAACATGATGCGCTATAACAATATAACAACAGCTATGATTGAAAATTGTGCTGTGATGTAATTTATATAGATTTAACTTAATTTCATATGGCCATACACAAAACACTGATCAATAAATTAGTACAACTAGGTACTGTTGTACTTTTGATAAGATGGACAGCCTTATGTCTCACAAATAGGACATGACAAGTATCATACAGCAATGGGACAGGTAAATTTCCTGGTTACAGACAGGGTGTTCCACAGGTCTCTATCCTACTTGTTTAGGCCGTATCTTTCAGATCTATCTTTTTCAGCTGAGGTGTTCTATAGTTTGTGCACAGATGAAATGAAATTGGGTAAACTGACTACATGTTTTGCAGATAGATCATGTCTGCAAAAGAACTTGATTAAATTGACCATTTGAGCACAGAAGAATAATATGTTGATAAATACTGCAAACATAAAGCATGTGAGATTTGGGAGACATAAATTGAAAGGTGAATATTTAATACAGCACACAGTGATTAAAACTGCAGGTTCATTTAAGGACCTGGGTATATTGGTAGATCCAGCTCTGAGTTTTTCTAATCATATCAACCAGTGGTTAATGATAATTACAGATTTATAGATTGTATAATAAGATTTATAACGTCTAGGCAATCAGAAATGATGCAGTCATTGTTTATTTGTTACATTAGACCCAAATGTTAGTATGGAATAACAGTATGGAAACCTTATAAGAAAACAAGCATGAGTAAACTGGAAAGAGTACAGTAGACATATGCCTTGGGCATCCATGGATGTGAAAATTTAAGTTGTCATTATTAAAGACTAAAATGTCAAAATGTGTATAGTGTCTCAAATAGATATTTAAGAGGAGATTTTATTCAGGTATATAGGGCATTTAGTGGCAACTACCTCTGGGAATGCTTGGGGTTATCAAACAGTAGCACAGAATCATCAGACGACCTATGTAGAAGATTCTATAGGAATGAGAAGTGCACTAATTTGTTCTCTGAGAGAGCAGCTGATGCATGGAACAGACTATCAAATTACATTAAAACAAGCATTAGTTTAGATATTTTAAGAGCAGCCTTGTCACTTAGGGGAAGAACTGTTTTGGTATATTGGCAGGCTAGAAAAGCATTAATGTCCATGCTTGAAGCATTTGTGTGTGTGTGTGTGTGTAAGTAGTGATCATTTTGCAGCTGTGTCTGTCATGTCACCCAGGTGAACACAGAATATACAGACACAGGTTTGATTCTAAGGCCAGATTTGCATAATGAAGTTCAACATAAGGTATTTTGGAACAGAGCATATTTTTAACCCTGTGTCCAAATTAATTGCTAGGTATTGACAATCTATGACTTGCAGAGAAATCTGGTAGCAATTCACTCCTACTCAGATCTGGGATACCGTTGCTTACAGTCACAGCCCTTCACATATCTATATCATTTGCAATTTAAGGAAAGAAGTGCCTTAATAATACTTTAGACTCAGTAGGCATTGCCTTCACAAAAGACTCAGCCATCCTCGCAAGAATTGTGAACACTTTCTGCACTGTTTACTGCATAAGAACATATAGCTGAATTTTTGTACTGCGCTATCATTGGCTGCTTTTAACTTAGTTTGGATATAAAACTTTTTTATCATATCTGGCTCAAGCATCTCAGGAGAAGAAGCTCAACGACAAAACAAAAAGTGACATTACAGCCAAGAAGGTTTCTTCCAGAGCCCAAACAATGTAAGCAGGTTATTCAACTATTTCTAGCTAGTAGTTTCCACTTCTTATACTTCCTCAGCATTTTTCTACCCAATTAATGTGATGTTCTATATCCTTAAAGCTAGGTTACATTGCTGGGGTTAGGTTGCCCAAATCTTTTCTACCCAAGTCTGCCAAGTGGCTGGTTGTTGTTGTGTCTTTCGGCTTTTCCCAGTTAGGGGTCACCACAGCGGAACTCCAGTCTGCTAATAACTGGCAGTAGATTTTTACATGCCGAGTTGCCGGCCCTGAAGCACAACCTTCAACGAAGGTACGCCCATTCACGCATGTCTCCACACAGAAGACGCTCTAGCTGAGAATCGAACAGGACATCTTACTGCGAGGCGACAATGCTACCACAGCACCACCACCGCTGGTACAATGCCTAAATACTACCTTTCACCTTGCAGGTGGTGAGGTCACAAAATGTCTGAGTGTTGTTGTTTAGGGCTGAGCCTATACACAGATGGCCTTACCACCAACTGGTTACCAGAAAGCAGAACTTCTAGACCTGATTCCAAAGTAAGGGGGCTGCAAAGCAAGTCCAGACAAAGACCTTTAAGACAGTGAAATATCACTAATGTGAATCTTTACATCAATCATTCTAACCTCCTCTTACTCACAAATATGTATCACAGAATGACGTACTGGGAGCACTAGACCTTAGATAATCTAGCTCTTACATTCAACTGGAAAACAATCCTCTGTAATGAAAGCAAAATCATAATCTATTGCATTATATAAAAAAGTGGGATAAACTACTAAGCCACTGGAGTACTGGCATCATTACGAGCTGCTGAAAACTGTTTCAGCGCAACTATCTGTCTTTTTTGTAAGTGCCAACTTTCATTTAATCACTGAGAACCAATAAAATCATCAGATATACAAAATTGCAATAATATAGAACATGAAAATGCAACAGTAAGAAATATTATTTTTGAATAGAATCATTCAAATGGGTTGTTATAGTAATCCAGATTAAGTAGAAGATACAGTGAGAAATAGGAAAGAGAGCAAAAGGGAGAAGAATGCTTGAGAAATAAAACCTGGCAAAAAGCAGAGCATGAAGGTGCAGGGTAGAGAAGGTGATGGAGATATAATGCATCTACATGTCAAGAGGTCAAGTGAAGTAAAGTGGGTATAATGCACAGGAGCGGCCTTAGGGCAACTAGTGCCCTAGGCAAAAGGGCTCCACAGCGCCCCCACCACCACCACCTGGTGCCCCCATCCTGGTCTACCTAAACCACATGAATACTATTAAAGCACTCCTGCTAGAGCAGCGCTCTAGGCAGCCGCCTAGTTGGCCTATGCCTAAGGCCGGCTAGCATAGTAGAATATGGTAGGAGAACGGACAAGGAAAAGGTTAGGGGAATACAGATGGCTGGACCTCTGCTGTTACATTTACAAGATGCATCTTGGACATCTATAAAAGGTCTGTATGAAGACGTTTCTTGTGACTGGGAAGGCAGGGATTCCTAGATTTGAGGAACAAGAAAAGAAAATTTATTGTCTGCGCAGTGAAGTTTGGTTCCAGAGGTCTAGAGGGCAATTTTTGTATGTTAAAGGGGAGGGCTGTAAGGTTACAGTTACAGATACAGATAGCTAGGTGGGAAACAAAGGAGGGGAAGTACTCAGGGTTAATTAGTTTGAAAAGAGCACAGCCTAGAAGCAGCTTTATACTGTGTGTGACTGGGAGGCAATATGCTTTGGAGAGGTCACTACAGGGTGTTCCAGCTTAAGGGCTAGTGTGATGAACCAGCAGATGCTCTGGATGGCTATAAGGAGATACTCATATTACAGTTGTGGGAGACATACCCTTTTTCCAATCATATTTCTACCATTTGGTAAAAGAGAGAATGATACATTCTTAGCCAAGAAAAGCTGTGAGATGAGCTTTGATTTGGTTAATTTGATAAGATGTCGGATATTAAGCTGCTGATCTAACTAGACATCTAGGTATTTAAGTGTAGTATTTTTATTCATAGCAAATTATCAGTTGGCGGGAACACCGGAGTATTTGTGCTTTGTGCCATATCCTATGGCTTTGGTATTCTTGGCTCTTTTTTAAGATACGTTTTTTGTTGGTTAACCATTCAGATAGTTATATAAGATTTTCTTCTCTCTAGAACCTAATGGAAGAGTGTGAGTGTTGTTATCTGTAAATCACTGTATCTATGCAAGGATTGTAGGTATATGGTGACCTTCTCCTAGAAGATAGTTAACAAACAGGGAAAATGACAGGGGTGAAAACAACTGATGCTGAAGGAACTCCATTACAAAGGCAGATAGAAAGAGAGGTGGATTAAGCCTAAGGAACGCCTTTGGAAAGGCAGCTGTAAGGAGATGTGGATTTGCTTATGATGACAGTGAAGTGTCTGTCTGTTGGAGGACTTGGTCACTTACCACTGATGAGATAACTGCACTAAATAGGAATGGGTGGTCTACCACGTCAAAAGCAAGTGCATCAAGCATGAAGTGGTGGTCTACCATGTCAAAAGCTTTGCAGAGGTCAATAAAGATGACCCCAGTGAGGCTACCCTTGTCCAGTTCATTAGGATAACATCTGTTATTGCATACGATGCAGCCTGAGTACTTTTATTTGTCCAGAAACCATGTTATTTAGGGGAGCAGGTTCTCTGGGAATGCAGATGGTCACAGAGCTAGTTGTAGATTGTTTTCAAACATTTTGCCCTGGAGAGGCAAAAATTGTATGGGCTTGAAGTCTTTATATATTAAAGTATGTGTGAATGCATATGTGTGTGTGTGCGTGTGTGTTTGCATGTGTATCAACAACTCACAGTGAAATTATTGGAATTATAGGAGTTGACACCTAAAACATGTTTTTATTTTTCTTATTTACAGATTGATACAACAGTGGGAATAATGTTCGCTCCATCTATGGAGATATTTTTTTGAGTTACTTTGAAACCATATTTGACTATAACCATCAGGATAACACTTTTTATCAGAATATAGATTTATGGAAAATATATTTGGATGATTGGGGGTTTTGTGGCAGTGTAATACCAGAGAATTGCAAGAATGTATTCTGTATTTGAACAAACCTGAGATGGGCATAGAGTTTACCCATACATATGACATATTTCTTAGTCAATTTTTAAATGTTGCCATCACAAAATTAAAAGGTGAACAGTGACCACCACTATATATATATATATATATATATATATATATATATATATATATATATATATATATATATATATATATATATATATATATATATATATATATATATATATATATATATATATATTGTGTGTGTGTGTGTATATATATATATATATATATATATATATATATATATATATATATATATATATATATATATATATCTATGGGTCTACCTCGACCCATCAAAATTACATTTCAATGATACATAAACAGGCAAACTTCTTTTTGTGAAAGTGCATTTTCATGAAAATGCACTTTCGTGAAAAAGGCAACTAAGCGAACAGCAATGGGGGCTGTTGCTTAGATCGTGGCACAGTGGGGATAAGGGAATATTCCCCTTTCCCCACTGTAGTGCGATCTCGGAGTGAGAATATAAAAGTAGTGGGGGTATGAGGGGTGCAACCCCCTGCATAGACGTGGTTCATGTTGCGTTTTGTTTTTTTTTTGGGGGGGGGGTTCGGTTTATTTGTATATATTTATATATAAAACAAAGAACCGTAGGTAATTAATAAACCATAAAAAATCATGGTAGTCCACGTTGCAATAAAGGCTTTCATCTCCACACTGGAGACCTCATCAGAACCATGTATGCAAATTTTATATGTATATAAGGTTTGCAAGAGTTTGATACATGGTTCTAATGAGGTCTCCAGTGTGGAGATGAAAGCACTAAACCTACATGTATCTGTTCAATAAAAAAGTTTTGTGATACTTTTCTGACGTTTGGAAGTGGTGGTGGTGAACCTTTTTGGATTTAGGAAGACAGCCTTTATTGCAAAGTGGACTACCGTGATTTTTTATGGTATATTTATATATAGGTAGGATTTTTTTTGTGTCGGCTAATACATTTAAGACTTATGAAGTCAGAACATTTATAAGCTGTAGAATGGATTAGCTAATATACCTGACAACATGCAGATGCAGGGCACTCTATGTTGGACGGACTACCTTGTTAACAGAGGATTTCACTGCATAGGTTCATAGGCATGTACTAGGCTAATGGCCCTGGAGCCTTTACAAGCCTAGCCCATAGGATTACCCTGACATCGTGCCACCCGACCTTAGTTCCCAGTGCCCCTGTCGAGTAGAGCCACTGGAGTGATCACCGGGGTGAATTTTCTATTTCCCATCCACTCATCAAGATTTCTCTTGAAGAGGGCCAGTGAGGGGTTCTGTTTGACATGTATAGGAAGTCTATTCCATAGCATGGGCAGTCTCTGGATTATGACACTGTCCCTCCAGCATGTTCTGTTGATTGTGGTAATGAGGTTGAGGTCTCTGGAGCATGTGGTGTGGAGGGATTGGGATTTCTTTAGATGCAGCATTTCTAACAGAGCTGGGTCAGACATGGCTTTGTAAGTCAAGCAGAGATCGCCTCTAAGTAGGCAATATGAGACAGAGAATAGTTGGAGTTTTTTGAGTCTGTCCATATAAGACAAGTGTTTAAGGCCTAGGATCCTCTTTGTGAGGTACTTTTCTGGCCTCTCCAATTGTTGCAGGTGTTTAGTGAGGTACATGCCAAATGGGGCATTGTACTCGATGATTGGCCTAATGAGGGAAGTGGAGAGAGAGAGAGAGAGAGAGAGAGAGAGAGAGAGAGACATGACCTCTTTCTTCCTGGATGCAAAACTAGTAATGAGATGTGCCACATAGAAGGACTTTCTGACCACAGTGGCAATGTGGTGGTCAAAAGAGAGGTTGCTGTCAACCTGTGTTCCCAGATCTCTTATAACACCTTCTGTGTTCAGTGTACTACCATTGATGTAGTAATTCATGGGAACTGGATTTTTCCCAAAGGGGATGACAACACATTATTTCGGCATTGAACTTAAGACCACGGTTCTGACACTAGTCGTTGGTCTCAGTGAGGCCTTTCTGTAGGATGTCAACATCACTTGGGGAGTTAATAATAGCTCCCAACTTGCAATTGTCTGTGACCTTTGTCAGCAAAAGTCCCTTCATGTTGCCCTGGACTTCAGAGAAGTAGATACCAAACAGGAGAGGACCCAGGACCGAATCCTGTGGGACTCCACTCGTGACTGGTTGGCAGTCTGACATGGAGTCAGCTGCTTTCACACTGTGGGTTCTATCTGTGAGCCAGTTTGCAACCCACCTAGTGATATAGGGGTTGATGCCAAGCTTAGTGAGTTTTTCTATGATTCCTGAGTGGGGAATGGTATCAAAGGCCTTGGCCAGCTCAAGGTAGGCTGTATGAACCACCTTGCCTTCATCCACAGCTCTGGTGACTGACTCAAAGAAGTTGACCAGCTTGAGCAGGCATGATCTACTCTTCACAAAATCAAACTGTGTAGGATCCAGAGTTTGGAAATTCCCTATATCCTTGTTTATTAGGTCCATGATGATGCATTCCATAACTTTGCATATCAGACTTGTCAGGCAAATGGGGCGATAGTTGCCAGGGTCTGTAGTCACTCCTCCTTTGTGGAGAGGGATGACTGTAGCAGTGTGCCATTCGGTAGGGACAAAGCCTGAGGTGAGGCTGTGATTGAGCAAGGCACACAGGTGAGGTGCCAATTCACTCTGTAGTTCATGTAGAACACAGCCATGGGTATTGTCAGGTCCCTTAGAAGCTGTATTCTTGGTCTTGGACAGTGCTGTTTTAACCTGTGCAGCAGTAAAACTGGGTGCCTGGCAATCTACTGGTATTGGGAATGGTCCTTTGTGGGGTAAAGTTGGCACTTAATTTGTCTGCCAGTATATTGGCAATATCTGTTGGTTTGGTATAGGAGCTACCATTGTGCAGTAGGTCAGAGCAAATCTGGGTATTGCTGTGGAGATTCTTTACATAACTATAGAAGGCTTTGTGGTTGTCTTTACTTTCTGTTGCAATTCTGTTTTGATAGCTAGCTTTAGAGGATTTGATGAGGGATCTCAACTTTTTGTTGAAGCTGATAAGGGAGATTTTCCAGTCTTGTGACTTCACCTTATTCCACATCAGTTCCTCCTTCTGTTTTAGTGTTTGTTTATGGCAGGGTACCACCAGATCAGTTTCATTTTTTTTGGAGGAGAGAGTCTTGGTTCTATTGGGTATGGCGAGATCCATGTGTTTGTGTACATATTGGTACAGTGCATTGGTGTATGATTCAGCAGTCATGCAAGTATTTTCCATTTGCATGGGTGCCGTGAAGTTAGCCACCTCTGTTTTTAGGACCCCAAAGTTTGCTTTGGAGAAGTTTTGCATGGTGGTTACCTTTGGGGGGGGGGGATTTCCAAGGTGATTAGTTTGTGGTTGGATTTAACCAGGGAGGAGTTGACTATTGGTATGAAAGCAATGTTTGCCCATGTTAGTAATGACCAGGTCAAGGATATTGTTACCTCTAGTGGAGGTAAGAACGAGCTGGTCCAGGGCACTGAAATTAATGAATTCCAGGAAACGTTGGGGAAGTATGTTAGTACATGAATAGTTTTCCCAGTTAATGGAGGGGTAGTTGAAGTTGCCCAGTATGAGTGTGTTAGGTGGGACTCTAATATTCTCCAGGGTGCTTAAGAACATGGAGTGCGAGTCTTAGGACATGGTTGGGGACGTATAGCAGGCTACAACCTGAATCTCTGTCTTACCCAATGTTAGCTGCACCTGAAGTATCGCTGATGCGTTATGTTGGGCTACCAATCTGGAGGTGTGTGCATCCTTTATCATCCCTGAAACCAACTAAGAACTTCATCAGACCAGTTTGTTTCAGGGATGAAAGCACTAACCTTTTACTGCTGTATAAAGTGGATTTAACGCTTCTTCTTTGTGGAGTCCTTTGGCCTGCATTTGCTTTTCTGTGGATTATTGGTTTGCTGCTGCTTTTTTGGTTTTGTTTGATCCTTTATGAATATGGAAACACCACTGCCTTTGGAGCTTTGGTCCAAGTTCTGGGGCCAAAAAGTGTGGAATGAGTTATAGCCTGGTAGTGCAGGGGTGCATTCTGCTGCCTTGAACCAGGTCTCTGTTACAGCACAAATGTCGATGTTCTCCATTTTAAGGAGTGCTTCGAGTGAGTGCATTTTGAGATTTAGACTTCTAGTGTTGAGCAGCATGACCCTCAGATTGCATTTGTTTGTAGCTCTTATGGTGGTAATTTGTTTTTTGCAACACCACCTAAAAAAGGCACTATTGGGGAGGGAAGAACCTTGGCCAGTATCTGGAAGCCCAGGGATGACAGATGCAAGTCATCTCTGTAAAAGCATTGAGGTCTGCAGTCATGTCATCACAGGCAGACAGATACTGGATCCCCTTAGAATGACCCCAGAAACATAGCCAATTGTTGAAATCAATCATTTTCTGCTTGTACTGTAGTATCATTCTGGGTGATGGTAGGATGCTGCTCAGGGCTAGGGTTATACCCGCCTGGGCTACATAATATGAGAGCTCCTAAATGTCTCTTTTCATGTAGTTCCAAGACACACTTTTCGGACCACTGCACAAATCCTGCTATTGCAATTGCATACGCCTGGACATGCCAGGGTACGCCCAAATCCTGAAACACACAAGTAGGCCCCTTCAGCAATGAACCTACATGCACTACAGGCCCCACATTTACCCATCCAAGACTTCGATGATTTCGTAACCTTCTCTAATAGCAGGAATTTAGTGTATGTGGCATCTTGCACTTCCTGTGATGCATTTTATGTGGGCATGACTACCCGTAGGTTAAAGGATAGGGTAATGGAGCACAATAGATCCATTAAAAACAAAGATGCTCACAATGCCTTGTTTTTACATTCTGTTAAATGTGCAAATTTTAAGAAGTTTATATTTTTTATTATTGATAGAGTGTTTACTGATCAGGGAGGCGATGTCAGTAATAAGGTTGCCTGTCTTGAAGCTGAATGGCAGCTTAGGCTTAATGCAATGAGGCAACCAGGGCTGAACGACTACATTTCCCTTAAGCCAGTATTAAAACAAAGATCTTACATTATTTAAATGTTTTAAATTAAATGTAAATTATTATATTATATTATTGTATTTGTAATACACTGTTGGGGTTTACTCTGAATCAGGTTAAGTTAATTTTAGGATTATTGGACTCATTGGTTTTGAATTAATGAATTGAATTAATGTGTTTATTAATTAATTTAATAATTAATGTTTTTATTGGTTAATGCATTGTATTATTTAATGGTTGTTAGTG